>NW_027666460.1:0-52362 GCF_963455335.1 Martes martes | reverse complement strand
AAAAAAGAAAGAAAAGAAAAGAAAAGAAACCGGTCCCTAGGTGTAACTCTTCCTCCAGGAAACTTCAGTTTTGCTCTTAAGACCTTTTAACTGATTGGATGAGGCCCAAATTCTCAAAATAATCTCCTTTACTTAAAGTCAACTTGTTGTAGAAGTTAACCCCATCGAAAAATACCTTCATAGGAACACCTAGATTAAGTGTTTACTTGAATTACTGACTCCTTTAGCCTAGACAAGTTGACGCATAAAACTAACCATCACGGACATGACTCCCCAAACTGATGTACAGATTAGTGTGATCTTTTTTTTTTTTAAGATTTTATTTATTCAGATTAGTGTGATCTTTATGAAAATCCAAACTGCCTTTTGGGCAGAAACAGACAAACAAATGTCCCACTCTGGAGTCGGGGGAATGATGATAACAGGGGGGTTGTGCATGCCTGGGTTGAGAGGAAGGAGAGGGGCTGGGAAATCTCTGTACTTTCCTCTCAATTCTGCTGTGAACTTAAAACTGCCTTTTTTTTTTTTTAAAGATTTATTTACTTATTCGAGAGACAGTGGGAAGGGCAGAAGGAGAGGGAGAGAGAATCTCAAGCAGACTCCACAATGAGTGTGGAACCAGTGGGGGTGGGGCTCGATCTCACAGCGCTGAGATCACCACCGGAGCTGAAACGAAGAGTTGGGCGCTCAACCGACTGAGCCACCCAGCTGCCCCTTAAAACTCCTTTTTAAAAACAGTCTCTTCTATAAAACGCTCTGGAGCTGGACGCCAGTAATAGTGGCACAACACTGTGAATGTACTTAGTGCCCCTAAACTGTCCACAGGAAAATGGGTTGAAATGGTACATTTCAACGTATATTTTCCCATAAGAAGTAAAACTGAGTTAAAAATAGGCAGGGGACTTGAGTAGATGTTTCTGCAGAGAAGATATACAAACGGCCAAGAATCACATGAAAAAATGCTCTCTGTCATTAGTCATCGGGGAAATGCAAATCAAAACCACAATGAGATACCGCTTCATACCCGCTGGGTTGGTCATAAAAAAAATTTTTTTTTTCTCAATGGAAAATAACAAGTATTGGGACGGACGTGAAGAAACTGAAACTCTCACCCATTGCTGGTGGCCAGGCGAAAACGGTACCGCTGCTCCTCCAGCACTAAATATACACACACAGAGACTGAAAACAGGTAGTCAGGCAAAAATGTGGAGAGGAGCGTTCACAGCGGCAGTATTCACAGCAGTCGAAAGGTGGAAACGACCCAGATGTCCTTCAGCCCATGAACGGATAAACAAAATGTTATGTCTCCGTAGGACGGAGTATCATTCGGGCATAAAATGGAAATAAGTACCAGGACGCGCTACCAGGTGGATGGAAACATTATGCCTGAAAACATTACGCTCCTTGAAAGAAGCCAGACACGAAAGGTGTCCCATGTCACATGATTCCATTTGTACGGAATTTCGAGAACAGACAAATCTATGGAGACAGGAGGATGATTAGTGGTGGCCCTGGGGGGCCCGAAGGAATGGTGGGCAACTTCTAATGGGCGTGAGGTTTCTCTTAGGGTGTGCTGTGAATGTTCTGGAAGTTGATCATGGGGATGGTTGCACAATATTCTGAATGCACTGAATGCCACAGGATCGTAGGGTTCAAAATAGTTGAAATGTTAAATTTTATATTGGGTGAATTTTATCTCAATTGAAAAACAAAAAGTAGGGGCTCCTGGGTGGCTCAGTTGGTTAAGCATCTGCCTTTGGCTCAGGTCATGATCTCAGGGTCCTGGAATGAGCCCCGCATCAGGCTCCCTGCTCAGCAGGAAGTCGGCTTCTCCCTCTCCCTCCACCACTCCCTTTGCTCTCTCCCTCTAATAAATTAATAAATAAATAAAATCTTTAAAAAAAAATTAAACCAGGCATCCCATGTATGTTGTTAGAACACAGCAAAAAAGCGGGGGCTACGTGGCTTTTCACGACATCCGTGACTGCTTCTCTTCTCGCCAAAGACCTTGCTGTTGTGTTCTAACCCAAAAAGGCTCAGTACGAGATCTGGGATGTGAACATATGTGCACCCACGTCCCTAGAATCACAGGGACAGGACAGAAAGGGAGAAACACCCTCAAATCCGCTCCAGAACTTGAGAAATGACAGTGGCTGGAAGAGAAAAATGAGTTGTCCAGAACAATGCAAATGAGCCTGCTTTTTCTTAAAAGGGGACACACACACACACACACACACACACACACACACACCTGGGAAAAAGCCTTCGTACTTTCTCGAGGATAAAGAACACCGCAACGTGTAGTCTCTGAATAATGAGAATTAAGGATTTTTTGTTCCCTTCTGCTCCTCTCCACTGGTCTGACGTTTACAGGACACGTACAAATTGCTTGTTTAAAAAAACAAATCTTCAGAGAAGGAACTCAGTCCCCAGAAACAGCCCACTGCGGACTGGTCTGTGCTATTCCTAACAACAAATTCGGGTACGTTGTGTTTCCATAATACCTCCTCCGTTTGCAAAACACGGTTCCCACACACATCACACGACTCATCCTCCAAGAAGTCCTGCAGAGCTGAGATTCTTACTGCTGCGTCAGGTAGGTGGGGAAACTGAGGCCAGGGGGACCCTGTGCTCACATCCTGGCCTCGGACGAGCCCTTTGGTTTCCGCTGCCACGAGATGGAGCCAAAATGGGGTGAGCTGGGGGATCCAGGGGGGCGCTGGAGAGAGGACTTGGGAGAACGGCCTGATGGAACAAATTAAAACACAAGATGCTCGGTTAAATGTGAATTTCAGGCAAACAGCCAGTGTTTGTTTAATGTGTGTATGTCCCAAATATTGCAGAATTATAACGTATTCCCAATATTGCCCTGGACATATTTAGACTAACAACAAAGAAAAATCACTCCTTGTTTGTCTAAAACTCACATTTCCCTGGATGTTCTCCATTCTATCTGGCAATGCCACCTGCCCGGTCTGCTGGGGCTGGAGCGGGAGGCCCAGGTCAGCGGGCAGTCCCTGGTCTCTGTCTGCGAGCAGTGGGACCTGCAGCCAGAGACTGGATGGAGGCCCATGTGAGCTGTCATTACGTGGGTCAGCCTCTCCCTCCCCTGGGGGTGTGGGAGACCCCACCAGACCTGGCCGCGCTTGCATCTCCCCAGACCCTTGGAGCTGCCGGTGAAATCCTTCCTGGCCTGCTCAGAGTGAGGACCGGGTCACCTGTTCTGGGGACCCCCAAAACCACAAGGAAAATGGGTCCTCTGGATGAGAGCCCAGACCCCCCTTCATAACGACCCCCAGATGTCGTGATGCGAGTCCGCGTTTCTATGCAACGGGACAGATGCCAGCCCCTGCAACTAGGAAAGGATGCCGAATGCCCCCTAAGACAGGACAGTGATAATGATGATGATGATGGCGATGATGGGAATCACCAGCTGAGTCACCACTAGCTGCCGGGCCCTGGACTAAGCACTTTGACGTTCATTATCTCATTTTCTCCTTATGAAAGCCCTCCTAGTCTAGAGCTGGGGACACTGAGGCCCGGAGGAGTTCAGTGGCACCAGTGCCTGGGGCACCTGCAGGGACAGAGGTGCAAGAGGTGGAGGGCCTCCACGGGTGCAGGGGCAGGGGGAGGGGCCTGCCAGGAGACCCCGGCTGGGTGGGGGAGGTTGGCAGACTGCTTCAAGTCACAGAGAACTGCTTCTTTCTGTCTGCTGGGTTGGGGCTCTGTAGGAGACTGTATCGGAGGAAAAGGCTCTAAGTTTCCCTGGCCTGAAAGGTCTATGTGTTCTGGAAGGTTCTAAGCTCCAAGAAGTTCTCCATAGCGTGGCGGCTAAACAGAAGCCTGGCTCCAAATGCCGCCGCTCCCATTACCAGCTGTGTGACCTTTGGCACCTTGCTTAACCTCTCTGGGCCTCCACTGCTCCATCTGTGAGGCCGAAATGATAACGCTCCCTCACAGGGTTTGGGGAGAGCAGTGCCTGGTGTGGCATGTGACTGTGTGTTAAATAAGCATGACTCTGCTTATTGCTCCGTTCCACTCACCCCTGTGCAACCCCCACCGCCCCACCCCTCCAATCCAGGGCTGTGGAACGGATGTATCTGTTCAAGGCTTCCCATTTGCCTTTCAAAGGGACCTCCTCACCTGGGGCCTTCTCCCAGGCGCGCCACGGCTACCTGTTGCTGCATTTTCTGGAATGTTGGTCCATCAGCTCTGGGACGCTGGACACCAGCTGCAGAACATGGTCAAGGCTGGCTTCTCCTCCAGACGGAAGGAGAAGTACAGGCTGGGGGAGCTGCGCACGTGGGCCCGCAGAAGCCTAGAATTGCCCCACCTCCAGAGGTTCCGAGCAGGGCTCGGGGGTGGGGGGTGGGGGGTCAGCCCCCCACCCCCCAGAGGAAACGGTCGGCGATGACTTCAATTCTGGCGTGAGGCCTGGGCCAAAGTTCCCTTTGGCTCCTTCCCAGCAGCAAGACCTCAGCCGGCCCCTCCCTCCAAGCTTCCCCGGTTTCTCAGCTGCCCTGCCAGCTCCCAGTGTGGCTGTGACAGTGAGAAGAAATCATGAAGGGAAGAGGCATGGCACCTTGCCTGGCACGGGGCGAGGCTCCGCTCGTTCAGAGCTGCTGCTGTGCTATTGTGTTGCGTCCCTTCCATCAAGAACAAAACCCCACAAGGCCTGTGAGCGTGCCTTCATTTGTTTCTGGAATCACTTGTTATGATCTGCAGGCAACAAGCCACAGCCTGGTGATGAGAGAATGGTTCACCAACCCCCGCCCCCAACCTGAGCTCCTGACTCAGTTTCCTTACAATCTGGGGTCGGGGGGGGGGGCGGTGGTCAGGGCCTTCCCCAAGGCCTCCAGAATTCTAGATGATCTAAACCCGGTTCTTCTCTGCCCTTATCTCCAGATGCCTTGACCTCACTCACTCCTCTCTAGCCCTACGGGCCTCCCCACTATTCTAGCACAGTCCTGCCTCCGGGCCTTTGCACTAGCTGTACCCTCTTTAAACCATTATCAGTGAGGAAGCAATCAAGACCCAAGCTTTTGCCACCTGTGTCAGACCCGGGATTTGAACCTAAGGTAGGACTACAAATAAATTCTGACGTTAACTGCTCGAATTCTCGTTCTAATTCACAGCAGCCAGGGCCCCATTCCCAATCGCTTGTACACAGAGCTAGCTTTTCCTGCCTGGGACCTGGCAGGCCACATCTCACAACCTGAGAGCCCTAAGGCCCCTGGCCAGAAAGGCTAATGGCGTGGAAGAGCTGTGGAATCAGGGCTGGGGACGGTCCCCTCTTCCAAAGCCCTCCAGTGACGAAAGAGGAAGCAAAGGAGGAGAAAGCAGAAGTGAATCCAGGGCCTGCCTCGTTTCTCACACCCAAACAGGTACTTCCCAGCATGTGAGCAGGTTGTGAACGAAACAGGAATCTTGTGTAGTCATTGAACGCAGGGCGCCCTGTGGGGAGCAGACAGTCCTCCTGTACCCCCCCAAGCAATCCGCAGTGAGCCTCTCTCCGGGCCATTCCCAGCTGCCATCAAGGGGGCTGACAGGTGCTCCCTTGTGGACCTGAGGGTTCCACACCGAGAACTCACGGCACAGATGTCCTTGCAGCTGTGTGCGCGTATGGGACATCCCACAGGACCTCGCAGGTGACAGCCCAGGGCGCAGACAATGCAAACGGCTACTGAGAAGGAGCTGGACAGATACATCCTGAAAAGTCACTGCAGACGTTCCTCTGCGGCCATTAAAGGAGGGAAAAAATGGTCCCAGCCCCATATGTGCAGGTCCGGAGATGGGGATGTGAAGTCCTCAAGCGGGAGAGGCAAGTTGCAGAGCAGGGAGGAAGGGGGCGGGGTTGGGGGATGGACAGCTGACCTTGATCGTTCACACCTACAGCTTCTGTTTCCCTGAAGGTCACAGCCAGCAAGGGGACGCGAAACCACTTGACTGGGTTATGACCAGCTGCCTTGTCTTTTAAACAGAATGAATGGGATGGAGTGGGATAGGACAGACAGGATAGACAGGACAGACAGGACAAGATAGGATAGGACAGGATAGGAAAGACAACCCCAGACAGCATTTCTTATAATAAGCAGCATTGCATAAAATTTCTAGGTAGTTCTATGCCAGTGTCTGTGTGTACTGTGTTACTACGCAAAATCTATTTTTTCACTGTGGCCTGGAGCTAAAAAAAAAAAAAAAAAAAAAAGTCTCAAAACCCTTGACAGGGGAAAAAAAAGAGAAAAGGAAGAAAGAAAGGACCTCAACAGCCGAAGGTGACTCTCTCTGAAGCAGGGGGATGGGCGGTAGCTTCATTTGAGACAGTTCTGTACTTTTTTTTTTTTTTTAAACAATGAACATGGATTGCTTTTGCAATAAAATAAAGAGCTTTTAAAACCTTTTAGGAAGAAGCAGGGGCACCTGGGTGGCTCCGTGGGTTAAGCCTCTGCCTTCGGCTCAGGTCATGATCTCAGGGTCCTGGGATCGAGCCCCGCATCGGGCTCTCTGTGCAGCAGGGAGCCTGCTTCCCTTCCTCTCTCTCTGCCTGCCTCCCTGCCTACTTGTGATCTCTGTCAAATAAATATAATCTTTAAAAAAAAAAAAAAAACCTTTTAGGAAGAAGCAAATGTGCCCACCTCAGTCTCCAAG
Source organism: Martes martes (assembly GCF_963455335.1). Lineage (NCBI taxonomy): Eukaryota > Metazoa > Chordata > Mammalia > Carnivora > Mustelidae > Martes > Martes martes. Next base: position 45,714 of record NW_027666460.1, on the reverse strand, counting down.
AAAGAGGCGGGGCTGTTTGAAACGCCAACAAGTGTGAAAAAGGCCAAATTCCGGTCCAGAGGGGCGATGCCTCCCCAGGAGGAATTCAACAGCCTCCCTGGGTTTTTCCACGCATCCTTCTCATCCCTTCCAGAAAGCCCCAGGATCCTCCAAAAAGGAAACCCACTTTAAGATGCCGGGCTTCATTTTCGAAAATGGAACGGGGACCCCAGGGGGTGGCCCCCCGGGGGCTGCAGCTGCCAGCTGGGGACCGAGACTGGGACCCCCCCCCCAACTTCTCCTCCCCAAAGGCCATTGTGTTTTCTGCTTAGTATTAAATCATCGGTAAATCATGCCGACTTACGAATCCACCAAGGGTTACAAAATGCGGGGCGCACCCGATGATTTCCTATGATAAATGTCGTGGCAGTAGACATCGCTGGGCACGTGGCCTTTCTTTCTTTTTCCTTTTTTTTTTTTTTTTTTAGGATTAGTTCCTTTGGGCAAATTCCCAGAAGTGTGATCACTGGAGAGGCAGGCGTAGACCTTTCTGGGGCACTGAAATGCTCTGCCAAACTGTTTTCCCAAAGAGCCGGGACTCACAGCTTTTCAAGGAACTGACGCTGGGGTGGTCAGGTCATCCCCACCGTTGTCCCCTGACGTGAGTCATCAGCGACCCAGCTGCCCGTGTCAGGGAGCCGTGGCGGCAAGGCAGGAAACAACATCCTCCTCTCTGAGCGGGGCCCCGAGGACTCTGGAGGGCAGGGAGGGCGTCTCTTTCCTGGCCTCCCACCCTGGAAGCCTGGCACCCCAGCTCTCAGCCTCCCGAAGCCAGGGCTGGGCGGGTGGGCATCTTTTCTCGGTGGGCTGTCTCATGCACCGTGGACCTCATCAGTAGGTTATGGCCCAGAGTGGGTTATGCTGGGTGTCTCTGTCTGTTTGGGCCGCCGTAGATGGGGGGGTTTGGAAACAATGCAGATTTATTTCTCACGGTTCCAGGAGCCGGGAGGGAACCACCTTCTCTCTGTCCTCACATGGCATCAGCCGGCAGGGAGCTCCTGATCTCTTTTATCAAGGGCACAGATCCCATGCATAAGGGATCACCCTCATGATCTCATCACCTCCCCAAAGCCCCACCTCCTAACACTATCATGTGGGGAGTTAGGTTTCAAGGTGTGAATCTGGGGGGACACAAACATTCGGTCCACAGCACTGGCTCTATGCTGAACAGAGAGGAGGGGGGCCGGCAGGTGTTGAGATGGGGCAGATGGACGCACAGCTCAGTGCTGGCTTTGCCCCCAGGGACCTCCAGAAGGTCTGGGGTTCTCAGTGCTGAAGCCTGTAGGCAGGCTCCTACCGGAGAAGGGCCGGCAAGAAGGAAAGGAGGTCAGCAGGCACTTTCTCGGCACCCCTTGCCCCCTCTCCGGTGCGTGGACCTGGCACCACCACCTGGTTAAAATCATCACCAAACTCCTACCGTGACCTTTGACTCGGACCCCCATTTCTGGCTCCCCATTTTCTCCTTAGGGCCTTGTTTGTGTAGGGTGTGTAATTATCCACCAAGTTAAGGGATTGCATTTTTGCTAGACTCACCAAGCATCATTACAGCATCTACTGATCTCATCCGCGTCCCCCCACATTCCCTCCACCACTGGATTTTTTTTTTTTTTTAAGATCTTATTGACTTATTTGAGATAGAGTGAAAGCCAGAGGGATCTCTGAGGGAGAGGGAGAAGCAGGCTCTCTGCCGAGCAAGGAGCCCGATGCAGGGCTCGATCCCAGGACCCTGAGATCATGACCCGAGCCGAAGGCAGAGGCTTAACCCACTGAGCCACCCAGGCACCTCGAATTGCTTTTTTTAAATAAACTTGTTTTAGGGGATCGTTTTAGTTTTATGGACTGCACTATGTTGAAGCAAATCTCTGACATCATCTCATTTCATCTGTAAACACATCTGTGTCAGTCTCTCAAAGATGAAGACTCTTTCAAAAAATATAACCGCAAAACGACAACGTGCTGGGGAAAAAAAAAAAAAAAAGAACACATTTCTGAATTGTATCCAATGTCATCCAGTCTGGGTTTACATTCCCCACCACCACCCCACAGCTGTCTCATAAACATTTTTAAAAGAATCTGGTTTATTTGAAATGGGATCCTGTGGACTGTGTCTCCAGGCCCTGGCCCTCAGCCTGTCTGGCACATAGTAGGTGCTCCCTAAATCCTTGCCGGGTGAACAAATAAGGCTAAAGAATTTTCAGAAGATGCTCGTGTCTTCAGAGTCGTTCTCAAGCTGTGCAATGTGGACGCTCGTACCGCACTCTGACAGCCATGCTAAAAGGTAATGCCTTTTGTTGTCCCATTTTACAGAGGACAAGACTGAGGCACAGAGAGGTGAAAGGACCTGCCCAAGGCCACATAACAAGAAGGTGGTGCCTGAATGAACAGGTAAAGAGGGCATGGGAAACTAGCCCATGGTTCCTGGCAACAGCCCTCCGTCTGTAGGGGAGGCTGTGCTGGGCTGGCCTCGCCCAATCCCAACTGCGTCCACCCCACAAGCATGGAGACAGATGGGCGCATGGCACAGTTTCCAAGGCCAGGAGTTAATGCCTGTCACCACTGACGCCCATGGGGGCATTTTTAGGTTCATCGGCACCCTGCCGAGGAGTGCCTGACCTGCTTTCTCTCCTCTCCGAGGACTCCAGGAATGTCCTCCTTCGGGCTCCGAAAGGAGGACCAAAGGAATCTGAGGCTGCCCCATCCCCATCTGGTCATGCAACAGATACACAGAGACAGTTACGAGATGCCAGCCACTATGGCAGGCCCTGGAGAAAAGAAATGGCCAAGGCCAAGTTTGAGTCCCATGGGGAGACAGGACTTAAATGAGACCACCAAATGCATTTATAATGGCCAATGGGAAAAGGGCACAGAGGAAGGACGTAGAGGTTCTAGGTGCATCGGGGTAGAGTGGTCAGAGAGGGCTTCCTGGAGGAGGCGAGGCCAAGACTGAGGAACGGAAACTCCTGAAGCTAGTGACTGGGTCCTCTCAGTACTTATTCTGAACAGTTCCGATTAACAACTTACTCTCAGGGATGATAATTACCAACAAGAATCTCAATGCCAACAATTACCGGATTATGTGGTTTTGTGTGTTTGTTTACATAGGGCATCTCCTTTAATGTCTACAATAACCCAATGAGTGGAAACCATTGCAAACCCCATTTTATAGACGAGAAAGCTGGGGCTCAGCGAGGTGAGGTGATTTAGCCTAGTCACAGTAGCCAGTGGGTGGTGAAGCTGGGATGTGAACCCAGAACGGCCGGATCATGGGATGCCGGATGGATTGCTGGCTGAACCCAGGCCTAGAGCCTCACGGAATCCTGTGAAGTTGTCTCCCTTCTCCAGCCATGACCCTAGGTCCATCACAAGGTGATTTCAGAGCCACCGTCACCAACAGCTTGCGAGGATCTGAATTCTACTATGGCTCCGGGCCATATAAGCTGTGTGACCCGAGGCAGGTACTGCAGCCTCTCTGAGCTGCTGCCTCTGCCCTGGAAAAAAGGGGATGGCAACGAGGTTGATCTTGGGGGGCACTCGAGGCAGGAGGAACAGCAAGGATGAGGAGGTTGGGGCCCGTGGGACATATTTGGGGGACTCCGTTGCACTGTCCCTGGGACCCGGGCCATGGGGACAGTGAGGAGGAGGATGAAGTTGGAGAACTTTCTGTTGGGGCAGTTGACTAAGCACCTGCTGGGTTTGAGGGCTGCAGACACGGAACCCGAGGGTGAGGATTTCTGTCCGTTCCGCTCACTGCTGTCACCCCAGGGTTTAGAACAAGGGCGAGCACACAGTAGGCCCACATGGGTTATTGGACGGATTCAATCAATGAGTGAGGGAATGCGCATTCTGGGCGCAGTCTTAGAGAAATAGCTGGGGAGGAGACTGGGCAGATCCTACTGGGATAGGAAGTTCAACAAAGACTTTTTAAAGGGGCCATGCTTCAAGCCACTGCTATTGTACGAGCGAGGCAGAGGGTGGGGGGTGGTGGAGAACATTCCAAGAAGAGGACACTGCCTGGGCCAAGCCTGGTGAGTTGACAGGTGTAGACCAGAAAGTTTGGTGGCAAGTCGGGGATGAGCCCCTAGAGTCTAGAATAAAGCATTTGGAGGCCGCCCGTCCATGATGTGGAGTCAGAGAAGGTTTCCAGCAGGAGTCCAGTGGGATCAGGGCTAACCAGTCCGCCTGCAGGGTGTCCCCCAGGCAGAAACCTTCATCCTTTCACTGCCATCCCAAATGCACATGCCCCGCCCGCAAAGGCTGAAACTTTCCTTACAGGTAACAAATGCAAGTGTTCCAAAAATATTTACCAAGCACCCTCCACGGCACAGAAACCATAGCTGAGAGGGATGAGGGATTTCCTTTTGCCAGCGCTGGGGGTCTTGGGTGTATATTGTTTCATTTCATTCTTCTAGCAGCCCTGTGAGGTAAGTTTTATTTCTGCCCCTTATTATTGGTAAGGAGACTGAATTCAGAAAGGTTTGGAAGATACAAATGTCGTGATCTGATGGGGTACCTGCACCCCAATGTTTATAGCAGCAATGTCCACAACAGTCAAACTGTGGAAAGAACCTAGATGTCCATCATCAGATGAATGGATGAAGAAGATGTGGTATATACACAATGGAATACTATGCAGCCGTCAAAAGAAATGAACTCTTGCCATTTGCAACGATGTGGAACTAGAGGGTATTATGCTGAGCGAAATAAGTCAATCAGAGAAAGATAATTATCATTTGATCTCTCTGATATGAGGAATTCAAGAGGCAAGGCAGGGGGTCTTGGGGGGAATGGACGGAAAAAAATGAAACAAGATGGGACCCAGCAGGGAGACAAAGCTTAAGAGACTCTTAATCTCGGGAAACAAACTGAGGGTTGCTGGGCAGTGGGGGGTTAGGGAGAGGGATGGGGGGGGCCGGGTGTTGGACACTGTAGAGGGTATGCACTATGGTGAGTGCTGTGAGTTGTGTAAGACTGATGATTCACAGACCTGTAACCCTGAAGCAAATAATACATTATATGTTGATTTTTTTTTAAAGTAAAGAAATTTTCTAAATATTAAAAGAAAGAAAGAAAATAAGAAAGGTAGGTTTAGGGAAAGGCCCAGGATCACACAGCTACTCTGGAGAAAATCTGGGTCCTGTTCTCAGGCCATCTGGATCCAGAGCACCGGTGCTCGTCTTTGTTCTGAACAAAGCACAGACCCCGCTTTCTGCCAGCAGGCTGGGAAAGTCAACCACCGTACTCAGGTCAGGCGCTCGCAAAAGGGCTGCGTCTGCGGGGCTGGCCTCAGCCTTACGTCACAGGCCGGCACTGGAGAATGTGATATTTGCTGTTGCGTAGGGCTGTCGTTGAGGACGGTGTTGTGAGCTCTGGCACATTGCTGTGGGCCCTGTATAAAGGGCAGATAAGAGGAAAGCCTGGGGTTCTTCGGACTCAGGAAAGCCAGGCTTCCCGTGAGCTCTTAATTTGTTTTCCACGATGGAATGGTGACCCCTGTGATTATCTCCCTTTTTGCTCTGGCCACTAGGAACCTCAGATCAAATGTACCTCCCAGCTCTGGAAGCAGTAGTGTTCTTTAACGTGGGTGTTGTTTTATTTTCCTTTCCTCCTATTTTATTATTATTATTTTTTTAATGACTGTTTCCTCCTTTTAAAAAAAAATCTCATTGTTTTGTTGCAATCTTTGTTAGTCACTTCCAATCCATTTTGGCAAGGGGTAGGTTATAAATAAATACATACAGGGATTTATTCCAGGGATGAAAGGATGGTTCAACATCCACAAATCAATCAACATGATATTCCACAACACAAAATGAAAGATAAAAATCATACGATCATCTCAACAGATGCAGAAAAAGCATTTGACAAAATTCAATATCCATTTATGATTTAAAAAAAAGCTCTCGGGGTGCCTGGATGGCTCAGTGGGTTAAAGCCTCTGCCTTCGGCTCAGGTCATGATCTCAGGGTCCTGGGATCGAGCCCCGCATCGGGCTCTCTGCTCGGCGGGGAGCCTGCTTCTCCCTCTCTCTCTCTGCCTGTCTCTCTGCCTACTTGTGAACTCTGTCTGTCAAATAAACAAATAAAATCCTTAAAAAAAAAAAAGCTCTCGACAAAGTGGGTATGAACAGAACATATGTCAACCTACTAAAGGCCGTGTATGCCAAGCCCACAGCTAACATCATACTCAACAGTGAAAAGCCGAAAGCTTTTCCGTTAAGATCAGGAATGAGACAAGGATGTCCACTCTAACCATGTTTATTCAACATAGTACTGGAAATGCTAGCCATAGCAATTAGGTGGGCAAAAGAAATAACAGAGACCCAACTAGGAAAGGAAGAAGAAAACTGTCACTAGCTGTAGACATGATTTTATACATAGAAAACCCTAAGGACCACAAAAAAACTGTTCAAACTAATCAATTCAGAAAAGTTATAAATAATTCAGTACAAAGTCAACACACAAAAATCGGTTGTATTTTTATATACTAACGACAGCCTATCAGAAAGAGAAATTAAGAAAATAATCCCATTTATAATTGCATCAAAAAGAATAAAATACCTACGAGTAAATATAACCAAAGAGATGAAAGACTGAAAACTGTAAGACGCTGATGAAAGAAATGGAAAATACGGGGCACCTGGGTGGTTCAGTGGGTTAAAGCCTCTGCCTTCCGCTCAGGTCATGATCCCGGGCTCCTGGGATCGAGCCCCGCATCGGGCTCTCTGCTCCGCAGGGAGCTTGCTTCCTCCTCTCTCTCTGCCTGCCTCTCTGCCTACTTCTGATCTCTGTCTGTCAAATAAATAAATAAAATCTTTAAAAAAACAGAAATGGAAAATACAAATAAACAGAAAGCTATCCCATGCTTCTAGATTGGAAGAATTAATGTCAAAATGTTCACACTACCCAAGGCAATCTACAGAGTCAATGCAATCCCTATCAAAATTCCACTGGCATTTTTCACAGGAATAGAACAAGCGATCCTAAAGCTTGTACAGAATCACAAAAGGTCCCAAGGAGTCAAAGCGATCTTGAGAAGAACAAAGCTGGAGGCATCATGCTCTGTGATTTCCAACTATGCCACAATAGTACAGTAATCAAGAGTGTGGTACTGGCATAAAGACAGAGACATGCATCAGTGGAGCAGAACAGAGAACCAGAAATAGACCCATGCATATATGGCCAATTAATCTATGACAAAGGAGGCAAGAATATTCAGTAGGTAAAGGAAACTTTCTTCAATATGTGCTGTTGAGAAGACTGGACAGCAACATGCGAAAGCATGAAACCGGACTACTGTCTTACACCACGCACAAAAACTAACTCAAAGTGTATTAATGACTTCCCTGTGAGACCTGAAACCGTAAAACTCCCAGAAGAAAACACAGGTGGTGGGCACCTTGACATCACTCTGGGTGATGGTTTTTCTGGAGCCGACTCCAAAGGCAAGGGAAACAAAAGCAGAACTAAACAAACGGGACCACATCAAACTAAAAGTCTTCTGCACAAAAAAAGAAAGAAAGAAAGAAAATGAAAAGGCAGCCTACCGAATGGGAAAAGGTATTTGCTAACCATAAACCCAACAAAAGGTTAATATCCGAAAAGAAAGAACTCCTACAACTCAATAACAAAAAACCCAAACAATCTAATTTTAAAATGGGCAGAGGATCAGGATAGACATCTTTTTCCAAAGACATCCAGATGGCCAGCAGACACATGAAAAGATGCTCAAGGTCTCTCACCGTCAGGGAAACGCAAACCAAAACCACAATGAGCTATCACGTCACACCTGCCGGAACAGCTAGTATCAAAAAGACAAGAGAAAACAGATATTTACAAGAATGTGGAGAAAAGGGAACCCTCATGCACCATTGGTGGGAATGCAAACTGATACAGCCACTTTGGAAAACAGTACGGAAACTCCTCAAAAATTTAAAACTCAGGGTACCTGGGTGGCTCAGTAGGTTAAGCGTCTGCCTTCAGCTCAGGTCATGATCTCAGGGCCCTGGGATTGAGTCCCGCATCGGGCTCCCTCCTCAGGGGGGAGCCTGGTTCTCCCTCTCTCCCTCTGCCCCTTCTCCCATTCCCTCTGTCTCTCTCTCAAATAAATACAATCTAAAAAAAAAAAAATAAAGTTTTCAACTAGACCTACCATCTCACCCAGTAATTCCAACTCTGGGTATTTATCCAAAGAAAACAAAAACACCAATTTGGAAAGATGATCTGTGCCCCCATGTTCACTGCAGCATTATTGACAAGAGCCAAGACATGGAAACAACCTAAGTGTCCATCAACGGATGAATGGATAAAGAGGCTGTGGTACAGATCTACCAGGGAATACTAGTCAGCCATAATAAAGAATGAAATCCTGCCATTTGCAACAATATGGATGGACCCTGAGGGTCTGGCGCTAAGTGAGATACGTCAGACAGAGAAAGAGAACTACCGAATGATTTCACTTATATGTGTTATCTTAAAAAAAAAAAAAGAACAGGACAAAGAAATCAAAACCAAGCAAAGCTCATAGATAAGGAGAATAGATTGGTGGCTGCTGGCGGGGTGGGGGTGGGGCTGGGGGTGCGGAGGGCAAAATGGATGAAGGGGATCAAGAGGTACAACCTTCTGGTTAGAAAAGAAACAAGTCATGAGAATGCGATGTCTGGCACGGTTAACTACAGTCTATCCGGTCACGGTGCGTGTTTGGAAGTTGCTAAGAGAGTAGATTGTGAAAGCTGTCATCCAAAGAAAAAAAAAGGGTTTCGTAACTGTATAGTGACAGTAATTGGATTCATTGTGGTGACCATTTCACCACATACACAAACACAGAACTGATACATTATAACCTGAAACAAACATAACATTCTATGTCAATTATACTTCAATATAAAACCATGTTAACGGGTAAGTTAATACACAGACGAGAAATGAGCAACAATACTATCTGTGAGATCAGGGTTTCTCAACCTTGGTGCTCTTGGCATTGGGAGCTGGAGGATTCGTTGCCGGGGGTTGTCCTGTTCCCCGGACGATGCTCAGCAGCAGCCCTGGCTTCCACCCACAGGAGGCCAACAGCACCCTCACCCCAGTGGGACAGCTGAAGAGGTCTGTGGCCAAACGTCCCCGAGTGGTGAACTTGCACGTGGGGAAGAACATATGCTCTAGCCCGAGCTCCTCCAAGACGGTCTGAGGGTGTTTAAGGACAGTACCCAGAGCTTGGGGCGGGGATGGGGCTTGGCAGGGTGAGAATTCCGCCCCTCCCTGGTCCCCCACCTGCAGAGACGAAGAGAGGCTCGCCCCAATGTCACATCGCCTGTCTCTGGGCTGCCAGCACGCAGAGCTCTTGCCCACGTCAGCCCCATGTGATCAGAATGAGGTCCTCATTTCACAGAGAAAGGCACTGGGGTCCAGAGAGGCTGAGCAAGTGGCCCAACATCACACAGCAAGAGGATGGCAGGGCAAGGGGTGCGGAAGCCAGGAAGAACAGAGAGTGACCCCTGCAAGGGAAGGGAGGTCAGCTGGAGCCTGAGGCATCGGTCAGATCGGACTGGGCAGGGGTCCCCAGGCAGGGATATCCTAGCACAAGAAAGGCCCACAGGCAGGCGCGAGAACAGCTTTCTTCTGACAGGGGAGGTCAGGAATCCTGAAAGAATGGAAAACCTGCCCAAGAATGTTCACAGCATGGGGTGCCTGGGTGGCTCAGTGGGTTAAGCCTCTGCCTTCGGCTCGGGTCATGATGCTGGGTCCATCCATCCGATGCTGCCCGAGCCCAGCATCGGGCTCTCTGCTCAGCGGGGAGCCTGCTTCCCCCTCTCTCTCTGCCTGCCTCTCTGCCTACTTGTGATCTCTGTCAAATAAATAAATAAAATCTTTAAAAAAAAAAAAAAAAAAGAATGTTCACAGCAGCCCTATTTACAATAACCAACAGGCAGAAACAACTCAAACGTCCGTCAACAGACAAACGCGTAACTACGAGATCCATCCACGTCCGGGAATCTTTTCTGGTCATAAAAGAAGTCGTGTCCGACACACGTTCTGATGTGGATAAGCCTTGAGAACGCACAGCGCCTCGGATACCCTTGACAGCAGAACGGTCCTCCTCTATTGATTGGGGAAAGCTTAGGGAGGGACGCGTATGCAGCAGGGAGGGAGGAAGGGGGCACCCGCCCAGCCAACCAGAGCAGCCAGATCAACCCCGGAGATCCACGTGGTGACGGCTGTCCCAGCCAGATCATCCTCACGTCTGAAAACATGATGTTCCGTGATGAGATCTCAAAAAAGCTGTTTTTAAAACCATCACCAGAGATAGGGTGGGGGGGATTACTCTCAAGGCTGACGGTCGGCTGTGACCCTGCCTCACTGCGTGACCCTGGGCCCCTCATCTTCCAGAGCCTCGGCTTCCGTATCTATAAAATGGGCACATCAATGGCTGCCCATCTGCGATGTTTCAAGGAAGGGAAGATAAAGGAGATGCTTGTAGCCAAAGCCTGCCGGACAAGCGCTTCATAGACTTGAGTCACTAGCCATTAGACTCTGGATCTGCCTCTTCCTGGCCACTTTTCCCCTGAACTCCAGAAGCCTCGAGAACAGCCATTCCAGGAATGAGGCAATTCCTTGAAATCTGAAAAGACCACGGAGGCTTTTCTGGCTTGGGAAGGGGACAAAAGCCTTCCCTGTTGTCCAAGCTCTTGATCCTAAAATCATGCCAGCCTTCTTTCCCTGGACCCAGAGGCCCTCGTCCAACATTTCTAGCTTCAAGATACCAAATGACCTCAGCGATGGGCAAAGAGATCCTCACCGCCACCGCCACCGGGGGCCATTGGATCCAGGCCCCCCCACCCCCATCATCCCCGCTGCTCCTGGTAGCTTTGGGGACCGCAGGGAAGGCAAAGAGAAGCTGGCATTGACCCTGCAAAATAATCCAGCGCGGGTGGGATGGGGTGGTGGGGGGACCCCACAAAGGAGTGAGTGTGCAAGGAGCCCGTCTATGTACAATGGCCCCTCAGAAACCTGTCCCCAGGGAAAACAGAGGATCTCTATTGGCATGGCCTAAGAAAGAAATGTCTGTATTCTTTTAGGACCTGCCCCCACAGGCTCCAGGCCAAGAATGTGAGGCACAGCATCTTATTAAGTTTCTAAAATTATGCCTAGGTTGGGGGGTTGTCCAGGCCGAGGAGCGGGAAAGGATGTGGTGGGCGGGCAGGCGGGCAGGAAATCTTTAATCCGGCTCTTTGCACACGCCGGGCAGCGGGAAGGGAGTGCCCCTCCAGCAGATGTCAGGTCGGCCCTGAGAATCAAAAGGCCTTCTGTGCACAGCCTGGGCACTCAACTGTTTTTAAACATGGCTCCAGTGCCTTCCCAGATTGCCCAAGTTTTCCTTAGGTGGACGGAGTTGGGGGCAAGGGGATGGTGTCCTTGGGCAGACCAATTTAAGGAGCAAATGAGAGAAAGAAAGCTCCTGCTGGTTAAAGTCTAGACATGGGAACAGGGTTGCTGTACAGGGTTGTGCAGGTTGTGTACCGCACAACTGCAAAGGGTTGTATTTCAAATATGGAGTTGCACTGTGTACAACCTGCACAACCATTCAAGACGGCCCATGATGAACCAGCTAGCTCATGTAGCCAGGGTCTCACATGGGTGGAGTTGGGAGGATGTGAATTGGTGGCCAGTTTGTATGTGGGGGACAGACCAAGACCTCATCACAAATGTCAATCCAGACTGAAATACTTCGATACCCCTCCCCACCCAGTACACACAAATAACTAAATCTCAGGGGGAGAGGGAGGAAGGAAAAGCCAAAGGGGTAAGAACCTCAAAGGTTGTGGGCTGTCCTACCTCCCAGATAGGGTTACCAGAAAGAAAATAAAAAACAGAGGCATCAGTGAAATCTGTTGAATAAACAATGAATAAAAATTTTTTTAGCCTTGGTACGTCCCAAATATTTCATGGGAATATATTTACATTAAAAATTATCTGTTTGTCTGACATTTAAATTTAGCTGGACATTTTCTGTTTTTATTTGCTAAATCTAGCAACCCTACCTCCAGAGGACATGCCTATAAAAACTCTTTACCACCCACCACTACCTGGAAATAGCTATTAAACCAGCAGCTAATTAGAGCATGTCCCCCCCAAGCCTTTTGGCTGCCGTGTTGTAGGCAGGGTGGAGGAATGTGAGCGGCCTCCCCCCGCGCCCCTGCGCAAACACACAAGTGACATGCGGTGCCCTCCCTTCTCCCCTGGAGGCTCTGAGATCACCACCTGGCCTGGCAAAGAGCTATATTGGACCATAGGTGCCCAGCTCGGCCGCGTGCCCCTGGGGAGGATGAAAACACAGCCTTAGAGCCTGAGGAGCTCAGGGCAACGCCCACGCTACCGAAACCGGAGGAGTGAATCTTGCGCAAACAAGGCTAGCTGGGTCCAGATTTACCACGGGGCCTCTCCAGTAAGTCAGACCAGGTGGTTTCCCAGACCTGGGACACTGCAGCTTTGGGGAGCACGGTGGACTTAGGCTGTAGCATTGGGGGCCGTGGCGTGGGGGGGTGGGACAGCCTGGGGGGGGAGATGCTCAGGCCCAAACCAGGTGGACGGCAGGTAGAGAATGAGGAAGGAGGGGCCTTCATCTAATCCGTGGTTTCCATGGGAACGGCTGGCTGGCCTCTCACGGGGTCACCTGTGGCCAGGCACACTGCACATGGCTTGTGGGCATTAGAAGCGCCCCCCCCCCATGATTCCTGAGCGCCCAAAGAGCCCTGGCAGAGAGCGAGAGGGTGTCCCCACTTCCCCGCCGCAGCTCACAACTGGCCACTGACTTCCTCACACCTGCTCCCCACCTCTCTGTCTGACCCCTCAGGAAGGGCGGAAGGGCGAGGAGGGGCTAAGATGACGTGGTAGGGGTGAGTCAGCCCTCTGTGGGAGCAAGTCCGCCTTGCTAGACCAGAGGTGACCGGGTGCCATCAGAGCTTCCCCATTATTTCCTGACGGGGGGTGGGTCCCCTCCCCATCACTCCAGATCCTTGTTCCCTGGAGAGGCTCAGGGACACGTGGTCCCTGCAAAAGCTGTCCTGTGGGGGCCATAACCAGGAGGTGCCCTCTTCCCGGAGAGGACTAGCTGGTCGGGTTCTTGATTCTGGGTTATGTTTCCACTTCCGATCCCTGTGGTGGGAGAGAGGGAAAGACACTCACTTGGGCAGAAAGACCAGATCTCCTGTACCACCCCAGCAGGGGGGGAGGGGACGACAGGCAATGCAGCCAGATGCCAGGTCCCCGGGGCTGCTTTCCCCTAATTATCTGGGGACCTCCTTCACAGCTGGGTTTGTCTGCCTGCTTAGACCTGCCCCACAGCAGAGGCATCCGTGATTCACGTACTGCCGACTCCTGGAGGGCAGGGCCCGGGCTGATTCAGACTGTGCCGCCTGGAGAGCCCCCAGAGGGAGAGGGCAGTCAGGGAAGGCTTCCAGGAGGAAGCAGCTCCGGGTGAAGCCAGGGTTCGTTGACAGAGGAGAGGCGAGGGCATTGTTACAGGGAGACAATGAGATCCAAGGTGTGGCTCAGGTGCAGGCTGGGCAGGCGGGTAACCATCGGCCGTTCAGGTTTGCGGAACTAGGAACACGGTGGTAGTTACAGAAACGGCTGAACACAAAGAACATCCTGGAAACCGGAGTTTGGACTCAGAAAGCCAGCCTCCGCCCTGCTCCCGGGCTGCTGCCAGGTGTCTCTGGGCAAAGCCACTTTCACTCACCGAAGCTCGGTTTCATCTCGAAGATGGGAAGAATGATGGGGACGCGTGTCACTGTGGGGCCCCTTGGCTCCCCGCCAGTCCCAGGGACGGGCGCACACACGCATGCACCTGTACATCTCGTTCATTCCCACAACACACGCAAGGAACGGGTCGTCCCCATGTACAGACCGGGAAGCTGAGGCTCAGGCGGGTGTCAGAAAGATGTCGCAGGTGCCGAGGGGACCGGCTCCAGCAAGGACAAGACATCTTCAAGCTGAAGGAGTTTGAGAAACGCAGAAGAAGGAAGACCATCTTAAAATATAGGTGTTTGGGTTTTGCCGGGGGTTCCTGCCCAGAGCCCCTAAGACATCCTGCCTGATAGAGGGTCTTCCGTATGCTAATGAGATGACTCCCAGCAGGGGGGAATCGGGACCCTGAGGACTGAGCTCACTCCCCAGTGGCCCAGTCATGCCTCCGTAATAATGAAACCTCAATAAAAACCCCTACGTGATGGGGCTCGAGGGACTTCCAGGCCGGTGAACACACCCACGTAGCCCAAGTCCACGGGGACTGAGAACCCTGTGCTTGGGGGCCTTCCAGACCCCACGTCCCCCTTTATCTGGCTATTCCTCTGTAAAAAAAATTCTCCTGTAGAGGAAAAAAAAATTCCTTTCTAATAAATCGTAAGAACGAAAGAGTCCTTTCCTGAGCTCGGTGAGTCCTTCTAGCAAATCACGGAACCTGAAGCTGGGGCGGGGGGAGTCGTGGGCAGCCCCAAGTTTGTAGTCAGCTGGGGAGAAGGGTGGGGAGGCTGACATCTCAAGTGGGGGCTGCTGGGGGTCGGAGCCCTTAACCTGGGGGGTCCGCCCCTACTCCGGATACTGTCGGAATGGAACGGCTAGTGAGCACGTCGGACGGGTTTGTCTGGGCTTTTGTTGTGTGCAGTGGGCTAAGCACCAGATGGCTTTCTTCCCAGCAAGGGACCCCCTTAATGTCCCTGCTTGCTGGAGGATGGAGCGTTTCAAGGGGGCTGCCGGGGGCTGTCGTGAGGATGGGAGAAGGAGATGTGGGCTGAGAGCTCGGCACAGCTCTGCGTGGGATCCTCGGGTGGAAGCCTGTGCCCCTAACAGGGGGCCCTAACTGCCATGTGAGGTCCATGGGCACTGCCCATGGCCTGTGAGAGACCGCCAGCTCGGCCCCCTGCCGGGACCAAGCCAGCAGCAAAAACAGAAGTGAGTCGAGTATACCTCTAACCACGGGTATCCTGAGCTGCAGTTCTCTTCTGCACATTTGAAGGGGATGCAGTATTTCTCCTCTGTAGGAAAATCAGCCACACTGAGTATGACCACAGGAGGAAGGAATCCCACGTGGCCTCCTGCCAGGAGGACAGGCGATAGGGTGGGGTGGGGACTGTGGCAAACAGAGAACAAGGGCCCACGTAAAGGGTGCCCGGTCAGGACATGTCGACAGAGTGTATGGGGGTGACTCTCCATCTGTGACTTTCTACCTGAGGTTTTCCTCTTGGGCAGAAATATCCCGGACGCAGCCCCCCACCAGTGACAGATAGGAGCTGCAGGGTCCCAGGCCAGTTCTCTGGCCCCTCAGGCAGCAGGACTCCAAGGCGGGTTCTACGCGGTGTCCCAGGGCTGCCCAGCAGGCCCAAAGCAGGGACTGCCCACTGACACCAGGATCCCTTCCCAGGCCCCCTCCGTGCTTCGCAGGACCCTCTCCCTTACAAACTGCTTCGCACCCAGGTCTCGGTGTCAGAGCCTGCTTGGCGGGGGCGGGGGGGGGGCACTGAAACTCGGGGCTGGATCCAAGGGCTCCTTACAGCTGCGGCCAGTTTTCGCCGACTGGGGGGGGGAGGGGAGGCAAGGCCAGGACTGCAAGAACTTCCCATTTTTAAAAGCCAAACCAGAATCCAGAGTCCCCTGTGAAACCCCATGAGCTTGAATTGCCAGCTCAGATTAAACAATATGACACAAAATAAAACAGACCAAAACAAAAGGCATCTGTGGGTTTGCTCTGGTCCTTGACCTGCCAGTTCAAAGCGGTTAGTGGAGGGCGGGGGCGGGGGGACGCACTCATGTGGGGTGGGGGGGAGTTGCGTTTTTGGCAACCCACTCTAGCAGCATGAGTGGGGAAGGCGGACGAGGCCCTGTGATGGGCTGGGCAGCACGGCCTGTTTATGGGGTCCCAGCTGGAAGCATCTGGAAGGCCCAGTGTGGCCACCGTCGTCGTGGGCCGGCAGTAGACACAGGGTAAACAATCAGCTGGAATGCTTTTCCAAACACACAGACCCTGAGCCGCCTGCGGCCTCCCCCGACTCGCTGGATGGGGAGAAATCCCAGGACCCCCTCCAGCCAGGCCCGAC
Organism: Martes martes; assembly: GCF_963455335.1. Taxonomy (NCBI): domain Eukaryota; kingdom Metazoa; phylum Chordata; class Mammalia; order Carnivora; family Mustelidae; genus Martes; species Martes martes. Next base: position 29,588 of record NW_027666460.1, on the reverse strand, counting down.
ATCTAAGCTCAGGCCCAGAAAAAACAAACTCAGGGCGGCCCGAACGCCCAGGGAGGAGGCAGTCATGAGAGCGCCCCTTCTAGACCCCACACTCGTGAACTTCTTTTTAATTCTGTGCAGATGCAGGAGACGGTCTTTGCAGATTTCCATCTCTCCACACAGCCCCACGTCCGTCCTCTTACAGAGAAAACATAAAGGGTGTCTCTTGAGATTGTTCTTGCATCATTTCACATGGTTATTTAAAGCCGTGGCTTTTCTGCCGCCTTTTTGGAATTTAAATGAAGAAGAGAGAGTGTCCAGAGTCCAGGCGGTAACGTAAAATTTGGGTTTTGCGTGTTTAGTGTTCTACAACCAGCCAAACCCAACTGCGCTTGTTCCAAACGGTTTAATATGTTCAGTAGATTTTAAGTTGGAACCATATCCACTGGTGGTGGGGGGAGGAGAAGAGGGCTCCCTATAATCTGTGTACTCCTTATATATTGTTAGCTCATTGAATCCTCATTACGACCCAAGTAGCTGTACAGCACTGTATCATTAAGATGTCTTTTGGTTGCAAGGGCTAGAAATTTACATCAAAGGGAACATATGGGCTTACATAAATGGAAAGTCCATGGTAAGGACTTCAGGCATGGTTGGATCCAGGAGTTCAAGTGCTGTCATCAGGAACCTCTCTCTCTCTTTCTTTCTCTCTCTCTCTCTCTCTTCTCTGCTCTCCTCTGTGACTGTTTAATTCTTAGGCAGTCCCTTCTCTCCTGGCTGTAAAGATGATCTCCAGCAGTTCCAGGCTTCCGACCAGCCAACCAACCCAAAAAGGTAGAAAGAGAACACCTTTTTCCCAACAGTTTCAGCAAAAGGCCCATGACTGAATCTCACTGGTCTGGTGTGGATCATATGCCCATTTTTTGACCCGATTCCTATGGTTAGGGTGATGAAATTCCTGAGCACATGTCCACACCTGGAGTTCGAGAAGGTCAGCCCCACTAAAATACAGGTGATGGGTGGATAGTGACTAACCCCAAAAGGAGTGCTGGTCCCTGGGCATTTAAAAGTAACAGATGCCTACCACAGTGAGTGTGTGAGAACGGCAAAGCGCGTGGCATGAGCAGGGCCATGTGAAGAGTTGCACAGATTGCGCACTGCACATCTTGAGGGCCCCATTGACATTCTCTGTCATCGTACATAAATACAATTCTCATAACAAACTTCCAACGATGGCGGCTAGGTGTGTTATGATCGAAAAACATGGCCACAGTAATTTGCAATTCTTATCATCAAGAGACAGAATCTGTTTCCTTGGCCCTCCAATCTGGGCTGGTCTTGTGACCTGTTTTGACGCATAGAATGCAGCAGATGTGATCCTGCAAGTTTTGAGGTTAGGCCTAAGGAAGCTGGGTTTCCACCTTCACCCTCTTGGAATTCTGCCTGAGACCAGTGTGTAAGGAAATGAGCAGCCTCTGGGAGGAGAAGCGGGTCATGGGAGGGAGAGCCGACGCACCCAACTGCTGGGCTCCAGACTAGAGGACCTGAGGAGAGGAGAAAAGTGTGCTGCATCCATCCAGTTAAGCTGGAAACCAGTTTCCAGAACATTCTCCCCATGCAGTTCTGGGTTAGAATTTGCCAGAAGAGGAACATGCATGAGGTTAGAGGGTGGAAACAAAGCAGTGCATGAGACTCTGTGAAGGTCGGCATGGTCCGATGAGATGACGGTGTGCCCTGGGATGACTTCCCCCAAATCTGTTTATGAGTCTGCTTCTTGGGGATCTGAGCCTAAGACAGGCTTCTCAGGAGACCCTGAGCTCCCTGTGCTGAGTGTACAGGGAGTCCAGTGACGGAGCTCAGAGCAGGAGGGAAACCTTTCCTTCATTCATTCAACAGCCAGCGAGCTCTTGCTTATGTCAGTGCTGGGGACAGAAAGAGCCTAGAATGTGGGGGTCACCCGAGCTGGTGCTAATCCTCACCCGGAGATATGGGCAAGTCATTCAACATCTCAGAGCTTCATTTAATCCTCACAGAGGTCCCATGAGCAGGAAACGTCATGGTTCCATTTTTCAGATGAGGGAATTGAGGCAACAGAGAGGTCGAGTGACTGCCCCAAGGCCACACAGCTAGTCAATGGCAGAGCCAGGATTCCTACCCAGAGATGAACTCCAGATCCTATGTCCTTAACCACTTCCTTAAAAGTTCTGGAGACTGAGCTGAGGAAAGTCCCAGAATTTAGGACTTGCTCCCAGTAAATGGTATGAATTTTTCCATAATACTTGGGAGAATGATCTCATTACTTTACTTTTCTAAGTCTGATGAAACTGGGATCTGATCCTCCTTGCCAAGGGGGGGCAGGCCTTTGCCACTCAGAAGCCTGCCTCCCTAGAGACACCCCGCCACTGGCACCACAAGCCTCCGCCAGACAGCCCAGTCTCCACCCCCTACAATGTAGACACCCACTCCGAGTGTAGCAAACTCCCCTTCTTCCTAGCCGCACCCCAGGTGCTCAGGGCTGAACTGTGCACATAACCAAGGCTGGCCACAGTGATAATTTCAGTATTGGGCACAGGACCCAAGCTGAGCCAATGAGACTCAACCCCCAAGACTGTGCCTAGAAGTTTTAAAGAGGAAATCTCTGTTGGGCCAGTGAGATAAAAGCCTGGGGCTGAGGGCACCATCTTTGCCAGCAGGTGGAGAGAGCCCACCTGAGAATGAAGGCACCACAGAGGAAAACAGGGCCACGAGGTGGAGACAGATCCCTGACAACACTGCCCAAGCACCTGGATTCAGCCATTCCTGAAGGTGTCCCACCCCCAACTTTCCAAGGACGCGAAACAATGGGTTCTGTTTTGGGAGAAGCTAATCTCAGTGGGATTCTGTTCTTTGCGGCTGGATGAATCCTGACTAAGGTAGGAGGCTTTGTACTAATAAATCAAGGCTTGTTGATTTCTCTACTGGCCCAAGGCAAACGCAGCCCTTCAGAACACAAAAACATAGTTGCTCTTTGAAGGAGATTGGAGGGAGGGGGAAATACCTCTCATTCTTTGGTGATGAATCAACAGCCAAACTAAGACCTGGCTCATTTCTCAAGCAGGTTATTTTGCCTAATAACCATTACTCATCCTAGCCCCAACCAGCCCTGAGGTTGGTGTGGCCCCAGAGAACCTGCTACGCTCAGAGCCACCCCAGATTTTCCACGTTCCTGGGAAAAGAATATCTATGCCATTGCTCCTTTCTCCTCCAGCTCAGAATCCTGGGAACTAACTGGGTTTTCTAAAGCTCCAGGAAAACACTTTATGGAATGTCCAGCCAAATCAACACCCAACAAAGCTTGCAATGCACCAGGGGGCATCTGGGAATGGATGGAAATCCACATCACACCAGAAAGTGTCCAAAGAAGCCGGTCTTGCCCCTTCTTCTGAGTGGTGGGCTAGCACAGGACCTTATAAGCAAAGTGGGTTGGGGGGAGGTCAGCAGAGGGCAGATGAGGAATGGCTTCAAAGGCTGAGTGAGCCAAGAAAGTGAGACTCTTTCTGGAAGGACGGAGACCATACGGGAAGATTCTAGGCTGGGGAAATCAGACATGACCTCATCTTAGTTAGATTAGGTGCCCTAGAAACGGAGCCTGAGATGGGGATTTGCATGCATGCGGCTTTTTGAGGGGGAGGTTCTCAGGAGGAGGGGAATGTCATTCCCTTGGGGCTGCAGGGGGTGGGGGTGAGGGGGTGGGGGAGGCAGCTGAGCTGTTGGCAGCCTCTGCTCAGGGCAGCTAGCACACAGCAGTCTGGTAAACAGGATCTGGGCAGCTCCTTCCTTCCTTGGCGGGGCCATATACCTGCTTCCAGGGAAGGGACTCTCCGGGTGGCTGCTGCTGGGTTGGGAGGGATTCGCCAGGGACAGCGGAACACCATGGTTGAGCACCCTGGGTTTGAATCCTGACTGGGGCCACAGTGGTGTGCCGATCACAGGAGGCCATGCAGATAAAACACAATCAGGTGTTAGACGCTCCTCTGCCCAGAGCCCAGTGTGCGGCAGGTGCCCCAAAAGTCTCACCTTAGCGCGCATCTCTCAGTGTCCTAGGCCTAGGGGGCTGGGGTGCAAGTTTTGGAATCAGTCACTGTGTGTGTGTGGTGGGGGGGTCTTCCTGGGCCCTCCCCAGCTCCTGACACTGACTGACCTTCCTTATGCCAGGTTTTAGGGCATCTAAACCTCTCTGTGTTGGGGGTCCCGGTTCCTCACTCCCCTTCCCACTGGTGGTCCCTCCGGATGGAAAAGCATGGGCATGAGAATCAGGTCTGGACCATAAACCGGGGGGTACTAACAGAAGGAACTCAGTAAGAGATGTGGGAAGTCTGGCCTTGGCCTTGAACCAGAATTACTTCAATGATCCTTAAGGCCCTGTGGATAAGTCCAGCCCCTCACAGTCCAGGCCCTTGGGGAAGACCTCTCGGGCCTCATGGTGAGCCATGACCCCTGTCCTGTGCCCTGGCTGCTTGGAATACTGATGAGTCCCTGTTGTTCCACACACTCCTGCCCCTGGGCCTTTGCACCTGCTGGTCTTGCTGCCTGGGATGCCTTTCCCTACCTACTCCTGGCCTGCTTGCCCTCTGCTCTGGCCTCAGGCTACCCCGGATTCCAGGAAGCCTTTCCTGACCCTGGGGCCTCCTTCCTGCTCCCCACCCACCTCCCTGTCCTGTGCTTGTCACTCTCCTTGCTCACTCACCTCCCCAACAAGACGGAGCACCCTGAGGATGGCCCCCCGGCTCGACTGCCTCCCTGTCAGCAGTGGCAGAGCAATGCAGATGCTCAGGAAACAGGTGTGGCATAAATGGACGAAAGCCGGTGAGTGGGGTGGGCAGCCCCTCTGCCAGCAGCTAATCAGACGCCACCACTAAGTGTGCCATGACTGTGCCAATTACCACGCTAAGCCAGCGACACTGTCCTCCAAGCCGATGTGGACCACGGTTTGTGACGGCCACACACGGCAAGATACATTTATTTATCACGTACACTCTCCCCGTCAAATTAAAGTTTCCCATTACCCTTGATGGGTGGATGACAGGTGCCACGCGAGGGTAACCATCACTGTGAGGTCAGCAACCCCTGCTCTTCCCTATGGACCTGGCGCAGCTAAGCAGTGTCTATAGAAGTTTTGTGATGATTGTCCCTGTTTTATATGGGTGGAAACGGAGGCTTAACGCGGTGAAAGTCACCTGCCCGCAGAGGGTGGTAGAATAGAGAGGAGGAGCGGAACTGCAGAATGACAAGGACGTTGGGGTGGAACAGCTTCAGGAATGGCTGAATCCAGGTACTCCGGCAGCACTGCTGGGGATCTGTCTCCACCTCTTGGCCCTGCTCTCCTGTGTGTTGCCTTCATTCTCAGGTGGGCTCTCTCCACCTGCTGACAAAGACAGGGCCCCACAGCCCCAATATCAGGTGGCTCCAGGCTAAGTGCATCGCAGAGCAGACAGTGGGGGTGGCTGAGTGGATTCTCAGGGCTGCCGCAACAAAGTGCCACACCGGGTGCCCCAAAACAACAGAGACTTCCCCTTTCGCCGTGCTGGAGGCCAGAAGTTTGAAATCAAGGTGTCAGCAGGGTCGTGCTCCCTCTGGGGACCTGCCTCTCCCAGTGTCCAGGGGCTCCTTGGCTGGGGGCCACACCCCTCTATCCAGCCAGTCTTCACGAGTATCTCTGCCTCTGTTGCAAATCCTCCCTTCCGCCTCTTACAGACACTGGTCCCTGGGTCTAGGGCCTACCCTAAATCCAGACTGATCTCACTTCCAGATCCTAAACTTGATGACTTCTGCAGAGACCCTGCTTCCAGGGTCTCTAAGGTCACATTCACAGGCCCCGGGGGGTCATATCTTTTGTGGGGGGAGGGGTCACTATCAACCAAAGGCAGGTGCGGTGAGAAAGCAAGGGGGAGCTGAGAAAGGCGCGGAGGGTGGCGGGCGGCATGGGGGAGGCACCGGAGCTGCACGGGGACAGAGGGTCGCCAGGCTTCACTCCCTGCTAGAAAGCCCTCTACAGAGGAGGAAGCAACCCAGGGAGGGGGCGAGGCTCCCGAAGGCCCAAGCTCAGGCCAGACAATTGTGTCTCGCTCTACGACCCAGAGTGTCTTACGCCACCTCCCCTTGTGGCCCGAGGGCCCTCTGGCCCGGAGTCCGGGCACGTGGGTCCCTTGGCTGGCCTGTCCTGGAGGAGGTCCCCACAGAGCCAGATGGATGTGGCTGCAGGCAGGCCCAGGGGAGATGTCACCCAGACCCTGCTTTGGGTTCTGCAAACATCACCAGCCCGGGTCTCTCGGAGGACAGGGTCTGGCCCCCGCAAGTGACCAGGCTGCGCCCTCCACCCGCCCCCTCACCCTCAAAAAGCACATGCTTAGAATTCCACAAGATTCCCACAGCAGAGGAAACAAAAGCCAGCCAGGGGCCTGGGGGGTGTGGGGTGTGGAAAGGCCTGGGAGTGGGGGGCGGGGAGGTGTCCTGGGGCTGCCTTTCCCTAAGACTTGCTCTTAGAGAGAAAGGGTGGCCTGTCCAGCCCCACTTGGAGCCCCCACTCAGGGCCTGGGGAGGGAGGGAGGGAGGCCTCTGTGCCCCAGCCCACACACACGTGAGCCACAGAGCCGCCCACACGCAGGTCTGACCACGCACGCAGGTGTACCCATGACCCTGTGTGTACATCTTGCTGGGATGGAACACGGGTGGACACATTCCCCAAGGGGTGCCTATCCGGGGGAGCCTGGGTTCAGATCCCACGTCTGGAATCTCAGAGGAGTCACTCAACCTCTCTGGGCCTCAGTTCCTTCTTCTGAAAACTGAGATAGTAGTACCCACCCCAAAGGGCTGGGTGGAGAGGGGCAACTGAGTCAGTACACGTAAGCACTGGGAAGCCTGGTACACAGTAGGCGCCATGTAAGTGCTACGGTGATTAGCAAAAACCACAGGTATGTGTGAGGCTACCTATGAATACACAGAGACACGCAATGGGATACGTGTAATCCCAAACAAAGACTTCATGCAAACACACACACAGACACGTGCACACACGCATGCACACTCATACGCACAGATGCGTTCAGAATAGGACAATGCGTGCCCAGATGCCACAAGCGTGCACACAATCCCTCCAGCCAGCCCCCCATCTGGGTCACTCCCTTTTTGGGGCTTCCCTTCCCCCTCCCCCGCCTCCCCTGGCCAGCTGAGTACATATCCGGGTGCCACCACAGGGCCCCCAGAGCCTTCCCCGTCCTAGTGCGCCTGTGTCATGTCTCCAGTTGCAACACGCCGTCCCACGCATAGTGGTTGCTGTCTGTCTGACCACAGACACCCCACCACCCCCCTGTGCTGTCCTTCCCCCTCCCTGGGGCATAGCCTGGGGCCCGACACTGGGCCCCAAAGTAAGAAATGAGGCTGAGCCGGAAAAGAGAACACAAACCCGAACTACAGCAGCTCCTCGTGCCTCCCTCCTTGGATCAGGGATCAGCATCCCCAGCGGGACCCCGTTTCGTTTGGCCCTCGGAGTCCCTGACCCTGTGGACTGAAAGCTTTTGTGTGTGGGACAACAAAGGGCGTTTCTGATGCAGGACTCAGGGTTTTCATTCCTTCAAGGCCTGCATTGTGGGCTGGCCTCGGGCATCTCCACCCTGGGGCAAAAGCGGATTCTGGGCAGCATAAAGCCCGTGGGTGTTCATGGGGGAGAGAGGGGAGAAGAGAGAGCCAGACGGTGGGGCCCTGCAGGCCGGGCTCCCTCTCCTCCCTGAGCCTCATTCTGCTCATCTGCATCTGGGGCAAGAAGCACACCACCGGGTGAGGCCCAGACCTTGCCTTTCCCACCCTTGGAGAAACTCCCCCCTTATGGATCTCCTGCAGGCCCAAGCCTTGCTTCCCGCTGGGAAGACTCCAGGGTCCTGGCAGCTAGGACACGGGCATGTGACCCACGCTGGGGTATCAGGTCCACGGGTGCCAGACAGAGAGGGCAGGAACGGAGGCAGGAACACCCACCTTCGGAGGCCAGACCTGCAGCCCCAGGGCTGCAACTTCACCTCAAAGGTTCCTGGCGTGAACGCACGTTCTAGACCAAACTCTGACATGGCACTGCCTGTCTACCAGGGTTCCCAGCACTTACGTACATTAACGCAGTTAACCCTCTCGACAACCCTCTGAGATGGGCCCTATGATCTCGATCTTCAGAAGAGGAGACGAGGCACAGAGAGGTTGAGCGACTCGCCCAAGGGTGCAGAGCGGGGGTGTGTGCCCCAGCTGGCTAGTGTCCCTTGGGTCAGTCTAGACCACAGTCTACAGAGCTCCCAGCCTCCTCTGGGAATTTCCCGGAAGATAAGAGTGTCTTTTGTTCTCATGAGGGGACTCTCAGTGGGCCCCTGGATGGGGGATGTTCTCCCAAAAGACCAAGTGATGATTAGAAGGAATTTTCAGCCCCATCCTCGGCCCACAGGGAGGGGAGAGGGGCCGGAGACTGAGCTCACGATCCATCATGCCTACAGGATGAAGCTTCTGTAAAAATCCCTCAACCACAGGCTTCGGCTGGCTTCCACGGTGAACGCATCGCTGTGTGGGGAGAGTGGGGCACCCAGCTGCACGGGGTCGGCAGCTGCTGTGCTGGGGACCCTCCCAGACTTCGCCCCATTGTATCTGCTCATCTGGTGGTCCAGAAGCCATAGGTTTCCTTTATCACATCCTTGAGGGTACACTGGTCAACAGAGGTGTCCCTGAGCCATGCCAGCAAATTCTCCAACCTGGGCGGGGTGGGGTATGAGAAGACTCAGTGACAGCCAAGTCAGACAGAAGTGGGGACACTCCTCTCCCTCTCCGCCTGCCTCTCTGCCTACTTGTGATCTCTGTCTGTCAAATAAATAAATAAAATCTTAAAAAAAAAAAAAAAAGAAGTGGGGACCTGATATCTGTGACTGGTATCTCAAGTGGGGTCCTCTCGTGGGACCAAGCCCTTAAGCTGTGGGGTTAAATCCATGCAGTCAGGGTTGGAACTGAATTAAATTAGAGGATACCTGGTTGGTGTGTGGAGAGCTGGAGAAGGGGCTGGGGGAATCCCCACATATTTATTGTCAGACGTGTTGTGAGTAGAGAAACACCTTTCTTTTATCCTCATGGATTAAATAAGATAGAGCACATGATAATACTCGGTGTTTCTTGGTAGTATTTGCCTTAACATGGTAATGGCGGGATTTATTTGGGCTTCGTGAGGTAGAACTGAGTAGGGGTCCTCAAATTCAGAGGATCTGTGGATTTGGAGAGGGGTAAAATGTGACATCTTATTTCGCTAGCCTACAAGTGAAATTTAGTATAGAACTTCAATTCCTAATGTAGCAACACCCACGGGCCTGTGACTCTGTCACCAACAGGAATCACAAGATTTTTATATCCCATGATTGTCCCCGTAGTTATACTTAGCTAGCTTCTTTTGTAAGCTGTGTATTTTATTTTGGAGCTATGGGGCACCGAAAAAGATCCTGAATACTCAACTCTAGTTTACTGAAATGCATGCTCAAAACAAAGACAAAAGTGCCCAAGTGTTCAAGGAAAGGGTGCGGATGTTAGCAACTTACTTTGGAATGCATCAAAGATAGGAAGGCAAGATGAGTGCAGAGACGGCAGGATGGAGGGATGGACGGATGGATGGATGGATGGATGATGGATGGAGAGATAGAGGGATTGAGGGTGGATGGATGGATGGATGATGGATGGACAGATGGATGGATGGACGGAGAGATGAATGGATGGGTGGATGATGATGGGTGGAAAGATGGAGATGGGGGGGATGGAGAGGCCAAAGGATGGATGGATGGGCAAGTGATAAAACAAATATAACAAAATATAATCAAGGTGAGAGGTGCATGGCTGGTCACTGGACAATTCTTTCAACTCTTCTCTATGCTTGAACATTTACACCATAAAATATTGGAGGAAAATATTTTTAAAAGAGGAGAAAGGATGACACTGAGAAAGAAAAGAACATCCAACGTATGGGCAAAGATAGAAGATTCACCTTAAAGATCAGCTTTATCAAGTTCTCGTCAAAATCAGATTACACACACAGAAGGAAAAGAACAAAAGACGGGCAAGAACCAGACTCATAGCACAGGTCCTGAGTAACTGTAAAATGAAGGGGAAAAAACCCCAAGTTTCCCTTTAAGGAAACTTCAATGTCTAGAGCTGTCAACACGGTTACTTCTGGCGACGCGGGGACACCGGGCAGCTAAAACACGGCAGGTCGGAACTGACACGTGCTATAAGACACACACCCGGTTTTGAAGACTTGCGACAAACACGAAAACAGAAAAGGACGGAAAACACCTCAGGGATGTTTTTAAAATACGGATTACGTGTTGACACGTTACTATTTTGGATATATTGGACTCAATCAAATATACTGTTACAATTAATTTCCTCTGCTTCCTTTTCACTTTCCTAAACGCAGGGACGAGAAAATTAAAACGGCACACGTGGCCTGCATCACTTACATTTCCACTGGGTAACACGGGTCTGCGGGAAGTGCCCACCGTGGAAATCCTGAGTTGACAGAGACACTGTGCATTTCTCCCGTCTTGCGGAATTGTTCTTTCACAGGCCAGCCAGATGGGGGCGCCCTGGGAAGGGCATCAGTGCTGTCCTCTGCTTACCTTCGAGCTACATGGGGTTTTGGGGTTTGGGGTTTGGGGGTTTTTTTTTGTTTTTTTGCTTTTTTTCTCATGGATGGTACCTCTGGGAGATACACTGTCCAGCTAGAGCCCAAGATATTTGGAAACAAAGTAAAATCTTTACACGGAGCCTGGGGGTTTCACCAGGCTGCAGAGCGGGTCCCCGGAATTTGGGGACCCATCCCAGTTGGGTTCTCTGCCTTCCTTCCCTTTGAGGGCCATGTGGTTTCTGACCATTTCTGACCGGATGGCTGTGCCACCCAAAGGCGGTCACCATGCCCACATGAGGCACCGTGTGACAGTCTCCTGACCCTTCCGTGTGGGCAGTGGCAGAGCCCCAACAGGGGCAGGCATGAGGATTGGCACTTCTGGTCCCAGCTTCAGATTAAGGAAGCCGTGGGAGGAATCCAGCAGACGTGGCGGAGGCCCCTCCTCCCTGCCGGAGCCTGGCATAGAGCTAAGTCAGGGCCCTGCACCTGGGCGGTGGAGATACCTGGGCTCTGGGAAGTGGAGCCTAGGCTGGGGTAGTTGTCACTATTGTCAGCAACTCATCAGGGGGCATTTCCCGGAATGGGGCCCTTTTGCTGCCCCCCTTTTCAGAGTTGAGCCTTTTTCTTCCTTATTAACACACTTTGAGCAGGTTCCAAGAGCTGGCGCCAGACAGACATGACCTCATTTAATCCCTATAGACCCTCCAGGGAGGAGTTGTCATCCCATTCCCTATTTTACTCATAAGGAAACTGAAGCACAGAGAGGTTATGTGACTGGCCCAAGGTCACACAGCTCCAGGCCTGTATTCTTGACAACCACTCCACGCTACCTCTTGGAAGAAAGGCCAGAAACCCAGGTACAGCAAACAAACCCACCTCCACCCTAATACACAGACTCAAGGAGAACCCCATGCCACTGTGGGCATCACCACCCACCAGTCACCCAGCCAGACTCCCAGGAGGTGCCCCCAGCCACCCTAATCCTGACAACACCCAGCCCCTTTTTCCAACCCCTCCCCTCACTTCCGAGACACTTAATTTCACTGTGCCTCCGTTTCCCCACCTTTAGAATGGGGATAATAATGACAGGCCTATGTCAGAGTCATTACACGTTTGAAGTGGGTTTTTTAAATTAAAATCCACACATACCTACACATATATTAATAGCAAGGCTTACTGTGGTCCTTGGCACAGAGTACGCGTTCAGCATTATTTAACTCCCTTACTTATCATCTGTATCTGAAGCCCAGCGCAGTGGGTAGGACACCAGAGGCCCCACAGCAAATGTCACAGATCCAGTTGAGTCCCTCCCCGGCACAAGTTTCAGCGATGGCTTTCTTGGGAGCCCAGGGATGAAGCAGGCTACCTTGGGGGGCCCCACTCCCTCCACCTGCCCATGGAGCTCCCTCACCCTCTGCTGAGGGCTAACAACACAAACTCCATCCTGCCCCAGGGTCTTTGCACGTGCTGCTCGGCAGTCCGGAATGTTCTTCCTCTAATACCCTATACAGCCGGCTCCTTCCCATGCTGTATGTTTCAACCCATAGGCAACCCCTCATGGGACCCAGCACATGGCTCTCCTCCCAGGTGTTCCCAGCTGGATCCTGCCAGCTTAGCCCAGCACCTGGCAGGTACCACCTGGCAGGTGCTCAATGAATGTCGGGGGGACGACCCCGCAAATGCATGAGCCAGTGAACGAACCAAGAAACAAATGGGGTCTGGTCGCGATGCTTGTTTTACAGTCTGGGAAACCGAAGCAGATTTGAGGTGACTTCACAGGTCACAGGCATTGTAGGTGACAAAGCCAGAGTCACCTGCATGGCCGAGGTTATTACAAAATGTTCTGTAAGGACAAAGGGACACACACACCAAGCAGATATGGCTCTAGAGGGCTTCCTCTCTGACTTGCCCTCAACCCCCATGGGATAGGAAGCAGCACCCCAGCTGCTGAGTCACAATCAGGGGCCAAAGTACCTCATTTCCAACCACAGCACCAGGCCAGGCGTTCCAAAGACAGTTCCAACCCCCGCCTCGGCTCAGCTAACGGCAAGGCTGCTCAGGGGAAAGATACTGCTGGAGAAGGAGGAAGCAAGCAAGAGGGAGAGTGGAGAGGACTGGTTTGTGGTGCGTTGTGGTCTGGACCAATGTTCATCCCAGGAGCGGGGGCTGGGCGGCAGGACCACATCATGATTCCAAGAATCACTGGGCGTACCAGGTGCCTACACTCCGCCGGGTGCCTCTTAATTCCTCATCGGCACTCCTGTGATGTGCACAGGACTGTTACCGTCACTTTACAGGGGCTAGAAACAGGGTTCAGAGAGGTTGAGGGCTTTGCCCGCAGTCCCACGGCTGGCCAGAATTCCTTCGGGGCTAGAACTCCAGAGTCTCACCCACAGGGCTCTGGCGGCTCATAACCCAACCCAGCCGCATGCCAAGGGCTTAGACTAGAACACACCATGGCCTTTAGAGGCCACCTGGTCAAGCCGGGCTCTCGGGACGCTTCCTCAGCCCACTGAGCCTGCCTCCTCTCCCAGATCCCATGCTAGAAGCCGGGGTGTTTCTCCCACTCTCTCTGTGGGTCGGAGCCCCTCCTCCTCCTCCTCCTCCTCCTCTTGTCCCTCCTGTCCCAGATTGTTTTCTGGGCTCGGGATCGGGACAGCACAGGGGGTGGGAGGAGGATACCTGACCCCTCTGTTCACTGGTACGGTCTCCTGCAGTGGCCCCACCTGACCCCCAAGCCCCCTGGGAGCCCCTTTTAAAGAGGGACTGATGCGGAGAGACGGACAGACAGTCTTGGACGCAGAGGGGGGACCCAGCCAGGGCACCCCGATGGCTAGGCAAGCAGGCAGCACACAGGTGGGATGCAGGCGCCCGCGGGGAACAGGGTACATACGGGAATTTATGTAACTACAGAGCAGAACAGGAACAAAAATGCTCTTGATTTTCCACCTGCCAAACACGGCCCCCTGGAGGCCAAGTATGTTGCGTTTAAAGAAATACCAGCAAAACAGGCCTGGCTCAGCCTTCAGGAGCCTTGGAATCTTTTTTCTTTTTTTTAAACAGCTTTGTCTGAGTACAATTCACATGCCATGCAACTCACCCCTTAAACGCACACCGCTGTGGTTTTTAGCCTGTTTACAGAGTTGTGCTACCACCGTCAATGTGAGAACATCTTCAGTAGCCTCAAAAGAAACCCTGTAGCCGTCACCAGCCTATCCCTTACCCCAGCTCACCCCAGCCTCAGCAACCACTACTCCGAATCCCCATCTCTATGCATCTACTTATTGGGGACTCCGTTTGTATAAAGGGAGTCTCACAATTCGGGTTCTGGTCATGGAGCGGTCGGGGCACCTGGGCAGGTAAGACAGGGTAACGTCCACCCCAGGGCCCTGCCTGCTGGCTCAGATGTCCTGGGGCTGTAGGATTCTCCCCTCCCACCTCCAAGATGCTGCCCAGGCCAGGAGGGTAGAAGAGCCCAGAATCCCAGGCCTGTCACCAGGTTCTAACCTTCTGAGATGAGCAGAAAACGGGACCCCTGTGGCACTGGCCTGTGTGCACCAGCTTACCTGGGCACAGGCAGGTGAGCTAAAAAGCCATCCTCATCCAGGGGGAGTACCTAGTCGTGGTATGATCTGGACAAGAAACCATCTCTCGGTCTTCTCATCTGTGAAGTGGGATAATCATCAAACCTTGCCCTAAGTGCTTGTGAAGATCAGGCAAGGGGACGAGTACAAAACACTTAGCACAAGGCGCGGCACATGGCAGAGGTCACACCAATGTTCCTCATCAGTGAGTATTACTGTCATGGCTGCTAGTCCCAGGGGTCGCCTGAGCAGTCCCCCCTGGGGGGACAGGGTAGGAAAGTGACAGGGAGAGCTCTGTGCTCTGGGAAAATGAAGAATCATTCCCACTTTCTGGCCACTTTCTGGAAACTGTGTCCAGGGGCCAAGAAAACCAAGCTGGTAATCGGGCCCCATCTGTTGTCAGATGTCAGATTGTCCGATGTCACCCAACGCTGGTGCCCAAGGCATGGTGGTCTTGGAGTTGCCAAGGAAAAGGCAATGCAGTCACACGGGACGGAACAACGACCCGACTTCAGCGGCTCTGGCCTGGGGGGCCCTCCTGGCAGCCCCTGGATGGCCAGAGGCCTGCACACCCCCTACTTGTGTAACGGAATGAAGGGCCCTGTCCCCTCCCCGCGGCAGACAGATGTCACAGTGGGGTTGGCCAGGGGCCATGGGCTGCCCACCCACACTGAGTCCAAGACAGGGAAAGCCAGCCCACACGAGAGGAGAAGGGGCATTCCGGGCCCAAGTGGGGGTCTGAAGACTGCATGCCCCAGATCAACACAGATCAAACCCCAATAGCTTCTAGAGCTAAAGGGAAATTCAGAGAGGATCTTGGTCCAGGGTCTCCCAGCATCAGCCATATGGACGTCTGGGGCTGGATCGTTCCCTGCAGTGGAAGCTGGCCTGGGCACCTGGTCTCTGCCCACTTGGTGTCAGCAGCATTCCCCCCTATCCCGCACCAGCTGTGACAACCAAAAATGTCTCCAGGGGATGGGGGGGTGAAATTGGTTGAGAACCACTGATCCAAACAAACCCTGTCAGACTACAGATGGGAAAACAGAGGCCTAGAGAGGTTAAGGGTTCAGAAGGACTCCCCTCGTTGGGGTCCCTATGTGGTGCTGATGCCACACCAAAGGCTCTCTACACATCATCCTGGATCCCAGCCACCACCCTGGGAGGTAGGTATTACCACCTCCCTTTCAGACTTGCGACATCGGAAGCTCAGAGAGGTCAAGCAACTTGCCCCAGGCCACACAGCAGGAAGGCAAACATCAGAGCCAGATGTCCCTGACTCCAAGCCAACCAGCGCCTCTCCCCCACCCCTGTATACCCCTTCTGGGAGCTGAAGGTGAACTTCACGGTGGGAGTATTGGTAAACAGGCAACAAATGCTGGCAAATTCTTCGGTCACATCTGTCGACAAGTCTACTGTCAACAGCAAACATCTGGGTGTCTCTGCTGGGATCCCTTTGGCTCCTTCCCGTCTCTGCAGCCTGACAGACAAGGGTGGGATGACATGCTTCCAAGCTGGTGGGCCACCCACGGCCCACATTATACCGGGTCTCGGTAGGTAGGCGGCCCTGGTGAATTCGGGACCATCTGTTGTGGTAAAAGCAGCAACCGGCGCTGGAGGCGCGCTCAGGAGATTCAACACCTGAGTTCTCCAGGTGGGAAACTGAGGCCCAGAGAGGGGGAGCACTTTGCTCCAGGCTGCACAGGGAGGAGGACGAGCTGTGTCTGTGGCTTGTTTGCTTTTCCTTAACAGCTTAATTGGAATATCATTCACATACCAAAAGATTCGCCCATTGACGGTGTACAGTTCAGTGGCTTTCTGCTGAGTTATACAATTGTCACCACCATCCACGCTAGAACGTCTTCATAGCCCTTCCCCCAAAATCCATACCCATTAGCAACTACCCCCCCCATTCCGGTTTTCCCCCAACTTCCCCTACCCCCTGCAACCGCTGGCTCATTGTTGCCTGGATGGATTTGCCTATTCTGAACATTTCCTATAAACGGAATCGTACAAGCCATGATCTTTAAGGACCAGCTTCTTTAAAGACTTTTTTTTTTTTTTTACTTGTCAGGGAGAGAGATAGAGGTAGGCAGAGGGAGAAGCAGGCTCTCTGCTAAGCAGGGAGCCTGATGTGGGACTTGATCCCAGGACCCTGGGATCGCAACCCTTCGGCTTAACAGACTGAGCCACCCAGGCTCATGGGACCAGCTTCTCTTTCACTTAGCACCATGATCTCAAAATTCACCTGTGTTAGAGCAGGTATAAGCGCTTCATTCCTCTGAAAGACTGAGTAATACTCCATTGTGTGGCTGGACCACACTGTATCCATCCGTCCGGTGATGGACATTCCTGTGGTTGCCATTTGGGTGTTTTCTTGTTAATTCCTGTTGATTGCCAGCTTCCCATGTGCCAGCCTGAGCACTTGCCTTGCAGACAGATCCCACAGCGCTAGAGGAGGCAAAATGGTTCCCATCTCACAATCAGGGAAACTGAGGCTCACGGATGCAAATCAGAGCTACTCCCGGAGGACCCAACCTGGCCGCCTGGGGACTGGTACAGAACGCGTGATTTGGTTTGGCCTGGAAAGGATTCCTCAGTTGTCTGAATTAGCTGCCCCCATTTGGAAACTTGGAAGTTTTTGTGTTAAAAAAAAAACAAAACAAACTGCCTTTCCCCTTCTAGGAGGTTGGGGACAGCTGCTGAAGGCTGATGCCATCCCCTCAGGACAAAACTGTGTTCTCTCCTACCCCTCAGCCCACTTGGTTAGATGGGACTAATCAATGCGGCTCACCCAAGACCATCCCGGTTTCCAAAATTTCATTTTATTCTTTTAGCACTGTCCCAGTTATAAACCGAAGGCCTCGTGCCCAGGAAATCCCCTCCATCCCAGACATACCGGGAGAGCTGGTCACCCTGCTGTCTCTGAAGCCTCATCATCTGCCGTCCCTGTCACCCAGCTCTGCCCCCGCCCCCCGCAGCACCCTGCCCTACAGAACCTCACCCCTTCCTCTGTCAGGCGGCTGTTGCTCCCAGGCACGATCTCTCACCATCTCTCCTTCTGCCCACATCCTCCAGGGCTGACGCCAAACCCCACCATCCTCAGCAAGATGAGAAAAATGAAAAGTCTGAATTCTTCTCTAACCTGGACTCTCCCCCTGTCAATTCATCCTTTCTTGGGAGACAGGAGGCCGTCCTGCTGGTGCAAACGTCCTTCCTTTTCTGAAACCGTGGGAGGGGGGTAATGGCTTGGTGAGGCTTTTAACGTGCTCGTTAGCAAAAATAAGACATTAGCCGTCTCCCAGCCACCCTCAAAAAATTTTCTTAATAACCTTTACATTTTAATAGACTCGAGACTTGGAGACTGTGGGTACGGTTCAAAAAGTTACACACTCACACCCACTTCTATTATTCCGTGGGGCACAGGTCATGAACCAACACTGACTCACTTTTATAAACTATATACAGTCCGTGCTTTACTGGGATTTCCTTAGTTTTTCCTAATGTCCTTTTGCTGTTCCAGGATCCCAGCCGAGACATCATGTTACATGTAATTGTCACGTGTCCTTGGGCTCCTCTGAGCTGGGACGGTTTCTCAGACTTTCCCTGTTTTGATCTCCTTGACAGTTTTTTTTTTAAAGATTTTATTTATTTATTTGACAAAGATCACAAGTAGGCAGAGAGGCAGGCAGAGAGAGAGGGGGAAGCAGGTTCTCCGCTGAGCAGAGAGTCTGATGCGGGGCTCGATCCCAGGACTCCGGGATCATGACCTGAGCTGAAGGCAGAGGCTTAACCCACTGAGCCACCCAAGCGCCCCAACACCTTGACAGCTTTGAGAAGTATTCGTCATGCATTTGCAGAATGTCCCTCAGTCGGGATTTGCCTGGTGTTTTCCTCATGATCAGAGTGCAGTTGTGCATTTGCAGAGAAAGACCACTGAGAGGGAAGGTCATTTTGTCACAGTGTACGTGACGATGGGTATATGCCTTCAAGATGACCTTGATAGTGTCCTTCACACTGAGCTGATCGAGGCACATCATTTGGAAACCTGCAGAGGAGACTGACCCCTCTCCCAATTAAAAAAAAAGTAATGGTCAGCAAAGCCCTAAATTCTGGCTCTCCCCATTGCAGACTCCAGCGGGACAAACGGGGTCTCCCAGGGGAGAGAGAGCCCCCTCTGTGAGCCGGGACGGTGTGGGGCATTTTCATTTCACACAAGAGGCGACCTTCTGGCAAAATGCGGCTCAGCCTCCCCAGCTTACAAGCAAGACTCCGAGAAGCACTACAGAGCCCGGGGTCACAGGGTGTGGGAGGCTGCTGCGGTGTCTGAACTCACTGGCTTCCCACCTGCCTCCCCCAGGGTGTGCCTGCTAAAGCTACTGGCTGGCGAGCAGGAAGAAACCCAGGCCTCAGAAAGGAGACAATGATACCAGCCCGGATCCTCCGTCACCTACCCATGGGGGACCATGAGTGGGGGGCTGGAACCCCATGGGCGTCTGACTTCAGAGGCCTCCTCCTGCGGCTCCTGCACCTCGCGTTCGGAAACTAAAAAAGTCAAGAGACCGGACGCCTGGGTGGCTCAGTTGATAAGGGTCTGCCTTCGGCTCAGGTCATGATCCCAGGGTCCCAGGATCAAGTCCAGCTTCGGGCTCCCTGCTCGTCAGGAAGCCTGCTGCTCCCCCTGCTTGTGCTCTCTCTGTGTCAAATAAATAAATAAAATCTTAAAAAAAAAAAAAAAACAACCTCAAGAGATGAGGTGCAGGACACCTCGCCCTTTAGGTGCCACCTGGCATCACCCTTCCTCCCATCCTTTATACAGGGTACACTGGGTGCCCACCCATGGGGAGAATCCTGGACCATTCGTTCAGGGAGGCTTGGCTCCCTCCCTGGATCATGCCCTGAGGCTCATCTCCATCATCCTTCCCCCCCGCCCCCCGCCTGCTCCCAGGCCCTCCAGGTCTCCCTTGTAAAATGGGGTAAGAACCGACTCCCCAGGACACGCAGTCTTGCCTGCCTCCCCTCGCTGCGCCCGCCGCCTGTGACAGCAGCGCCCCCTTCCGGCAGGGTGCCTCTTGGCAGCCCCGTGATTCATCCCTTGCTCTCTGCCTCCCCCTGCAGGCCAGTTGGGGGAGGGCAGCTCGGGTTGAAAGTCACCAAGCGGGAGCCCAGAACCAAGTTTCCAGATTTGGGCACTCCTGGGTTTGGATCTGGGCTCTTCCAGCTACTAATGGAACCGTAAGTATGCCCCTGACCCTATCAAAAATTAACTCAATGCTCTCTCCTTTGTAAAATGCAATATAACATTTTTTATATTTTTATTTGTGGTTGAGTTATAAAACCCTTACAGAAAAGAGCAAAGGCCCGCATCTTAAGTCACAGCTCAACGAGCCTGCACAAAGAAAACACACTCGTGAGCTACGCGGGATGAAAACTGAAACACTGCTGGCATCCCAGAAAATCCCATCGTTCTCATCCCCAATCACCGTTCCCTTCTTTGTCCTCCCCAAGTGTAGCCCCCAGCCCAAATTCCAACACCGCATCCCACGTATATAAATATTAATGCCCTCCTCTTGGCTGTGATCTAACGTGCACTGAAAACCACAGGTCATGTAGGAAAGCACCTTATGTGTGGTTCTGGTATCCTTTCCTCTTCCACACTCCCCACTCCTGGTCAGTGGCAGCGTCCTTTCCTCGCGGCTGTACTTGTAGTCCACGCTGAGTGTGGTAGAATGACCGGCTAAATGACCGGTGACCAGAACATCTGGGCCTCTCTGTGCTAACAACTGCCCAGGAAATTACTGCCCCTGAGGCTTGTCCATTGTACATCCTCTATACAGTCATTTCCTCCCACCCACCCCTGGGTTCCTCCACGGGAAAGCCGCTCTCTCGAATTAGTGCCTTGTCCTCCAAATGGCCCATGTCTCCTCTCCAATCTACCCTCCAAACTGCAGCCAGGGTTCTGTTTCTAGAACACAGATCTCATGAGACACTCCCCCGCTTGCAACACTCCATGGCTCCCTAGCACCTTCAGGACCAAGTCACAACCTGCCCAGCATTCAAAACAGTCTTATATCTGTTGGAATGGCTATTAAAAAAGGGTGGGGGCAGAGATCACAAGCGGCGGCCAGGATGTGGAGAAAAGGGGACCCTCGTGCACTGTTGGTGGGAATGCAAGCTGGTGCAGCCACTGTTAAGGACAATACTATGGAAGTTTCTCAAAAAATTAAAAATAGAACTACCCTATGATCCAGCCATCCCACCTCTGGGCATTTATCCAAAGGAAATAAAATCACTACCTGGAAAAGATATCTGCAGCCCCATGCCCACTGCGGCATTATTCCAACAGCCGAGATACGGAAGCAACCTAAGTGTCCATCAGCAGAGGAATGGATAAAGAAAATGTGAGCTATATATATAGAGATATAATACCATCCCACTATAAAGAAAGAAAGAAACCCTGCCATTTGTGACCACATGGAGGGAGGTCGAGGGCATGGCCTTCAGGGAGGTAAGTCAGACAGAGCAAGACAAGTCAGTCCCAGGGATGTGATGCTCTGCATGGTGACGCTAGTTAACAATGCGGTGTTGTATATGTTGAAGCTGCTAAGAGAGTAGATCTTGAGAGTTCTCGTCTCGGGGCACCCGGGTGGCTCAGGCGGGGAAGTGTCTGCCTCTTGATTTCAGCTCAGGTCTTGATTGCAGGGTCATGGGATTGAGCCCTGCTCTGGTACGCGCTGAATGTGGATTCACTCTCTCTCCTCCCTCTGCCCCTCCCCACTCCGTGCATTCTCTCTCTTACTCTCAAAAAGAAGAAGAAGAAGAAGAAGGAGAAGAAGAAGATGACGACGACGACAAAGAGCTCTCATGTCAAGAAAAAGAAATGGTAACGAGGTGGGTGGTAGTAGACATTAACTAGATTCCCTGTAGTGATCATTTTACAATCTATGTCTTTATCAATCATTATGTCATAGACCTATCCTCTCACCCTGTGTGATGCTTGCGTCTGGGCCTTTGCACATGCTGCCCCTGCTTCCTGGAAGACCTCACCTTTACCTCCACCCACTACGTGCCTTTCGGGATGCAGCTCAAATGTCCCCACTGCTACAAAGACCTCTCCTTCCCACTCCCTGCGCTGCCCAGAGAAGAGTGCGTCCCTCCTTCAACTTGTCCTTCAAGTCTTTGCCCAGGCTCCACCTCCTCCAGGGAGCCATTCCTGACTACCCCTACACCCCCAGAGTCCTTCCTTCAGTCTCGGCACTTGGCATGCTGGGTTGCTTTTGGTCGGTCTGCTTTTGGGGGCTGTGAGCTCTGGGAGGTCAGGAACTGTGTCTGAGGACCCAAGTGTCTCCCCCCACCCAGCCAGGGCCCGGCAGAGAGGAAGAAAGCCAGTTGGGGGTTAGTACATGGACAGATGAATGAGTGAACAAATGACAGTATGGATGGATCAGTATGGCTAAGCGAGCCGGAGCTGACCGGCACAGGAAGGAGTGCCGAGTGCCATTTCCAGGGGGCTCTTGGCCTCATGGGACGTGGAAAGGGCTTTGCTCTGACACACAGCTTGGCTTCTTTCCTGCAGTCCAAGCCTTGGTTTCTCCATATGCAAGCTTGGGATGACAGTGATCCATTTCTCAGCTGGTTGCGAGGATTGAGGGGGTCACATTATTGTTGGTTCTAGGCCCCCGACTGCCTGATGTTGGAGCTCATGGGCTGTTTAAAGTCGCCCCCGTGATGGGATATGAGGAAGGAGTGTCTGGGACACACCATGCCCGGGGTCATCCAGCTGGGAGGCCTGTGCTCTCCGTCTCCAATCCCCTGCCGCCACCGCAGGCACCAGGCTGCTCCTCTAGACCAGCACCAGGATGCTTTGCCCTGGATCTGGGCTTTAGCCTGCCACAGGCCCTTGGACTCCCCAGCCCCTCCTGCATCCCTGCCTCCCCTGTCCTCCACCAGTGTCAGCCCGGTGTTGGTGGGGAAAGCCACTTCCTCCACCAGCCAGCCCCGTACCCATCACAGCAGCCCCAGGACTGAGCTCAGCTGCAGCCATAGGGCCGCCGGCACCCCCTCCTGGGGCTCCCAGCAGCCTCTCCACTTCATCCCAGCTCTGAACCCGGTGCCCCCTGACAGCAGCTGGGGAGGGCGGGCCCAAGGAGCCAAGGAGACCCCCACCCAGCCCAAAGTTCCTAGGCAGCCCCTCCCCGCCATAGACACACTGACAGAGCCCTTTTGCAGGCATGGCTTTGAGGGGCTCCCAGCCACCCGGGAAATGGGAACTCTGAGGCCTGTTTTCATAGCAATGACAGCTGACATCTACTGAGCACTTACTATGTGTCAGCCCCCCTGCCTCAGCTGATTTAATCTGAAAACAAAACAAAACAGAACAAAATCCCCATGAGGTTGGTTCTGTTCTCCCACCTTCAAGGTGGGAAGACTGAGGCTCCGGGAGATGCTGTGACTTGCCTCCTACTGGGAAGTGTCAGAGCCAGGATTCAAATCCACACTGGAGCCCACGCCCCAACCACCTGACATGGGAGTTGGGGGGGTGGGTGCGTGGAGGAAGGAGGGGAATAAGACCTGAGGCTTGGAGGGATTCCAGCTCTGAGAGATGCTCATGATGTCAGAGGGAGTGTGCTGAGCGGGGGAGGCAGCGGGGAGCAAAGGCGTGGAGGTGGGAGTCAATGTCAATGTCTCTCTCTCACAGACCGCATCTGAGGGACTGAAAGGCACCAGATACACACACACAGTGTGAGACCTGTCCGTGGGATCCATGCTCGGGTTAGCGAGACTGTGTGTGCACACATGCATATGTGCGTGTGCATGTGTCTGTGTGTGTGCATGCTGTCAGGAACAAATGATGAGATATTTTGAAACAGGCGAGACAGATGGCTGGGGGCCTTGCTTAGTGCTTGGTTATCTTGGCCTCATCTTTTAGCTGTGCAACAACTCCATTAAGTTGCAGCGAACGGATTGTAATGCAAATTATCCTCAGCCACAGAAACACAAATAAATTGTATCTGGCACAGATACACTTGCTTATCGCCCTGTGGCTATCGACCAGCTTTGCACCTGCTTGTACCTTCACGCCGGCACTCCTGATTGAGGACACATGTGTGTGATTTTTAATGTTCCTTTAAGTTGGCTGCTACATCTTATTAATTCCCCCATTAATGGATGAGTTAGACAGAATCTCAAGGATTCTATGTTTGCATGAGACTCGTGAGTTTATAAACCGCTGTCACTGGGCTGCAAGTCCCCCATCCTCCTGCCCGTCGCCACCTCTGACCACACACGGCAGCCCCCTCGGGCAGGGATGCCCAGGCCAACGGGGGTTCATGAGACACTGGTCAGTGCTTTCCACCTGCCCAGCTCTGGACTGAGCCGTTTAAGTGTCTGGGCTTGTGACATCCAACGCTCCTGGGAGGGAGGTGTTCTCCTTACCCCCACCTGGCAGATGGGGAGACTGAGGCTCAGAAAGGGCGAGAACGTCAGCTCGGCAGGAAGTGGCAAGGTCAGCCTTTGAAGCTCAGCAGCCTGACTCCTGCACGCGCTGCACGTGCGGTTTCCTCCACTGCCTACAAGTAACGGGGGCGGTGGGGACCTCCCACCCTGACCTAACTCAGGCAGAAGGAAGTCTGGTTGTGAAAGATCCCGTGTGCTCGCGTGATTTTCTGTCAACCTCTGGGACCTGGGCACCTGTGACCATTATGGGTGCGAGTGAGGGGCGCACTGGGGTGCCGGCGGGGGACCACCTCCTCCTCTCCAGGCCGACTTCCCCTCAGATTCGGTCCCACAGTACGGGCCAGCACATCCCACTTGGTCCCCACAGAGAAGGTGGGAACCAGGGCTCCCGAGAGCCAAGCCCCAGCACTGGCACAGAGAACACGGAATACGGTCGGTCCCTAAGTACTCACTGCCATCGCCAGCCCCATCCAGGAGCATCGTCCTCACTCCTGGGAGGCACGTCCTGCCTCATCCCCACCGGACAACGGAAGGACTGAGGCTCAGAGAGGTTAAGTAACTTAGGGAGAGTCACAGGGCAGAGCTGGAATTGGAACTCAGATCACAGGGACTCCTAGTCCGGGGACAGATTCAGGCTGCCTTCCCCACACCCTCAGGGTCACTCTTATCCCAGCAGAGCCCAGAGGGGACTATACACAGTCAGCAGGGGTGGACATGAGTCCCCTGGTCTCAACCTGTTTCCTGCCTGGGGATATGGGCGGTCCTTCCCCCCTGCACCCCTCCTAGAGGAGGGGGTGGGGAGGGAGGGGCCAAGGGAGAGCGGGAGAAAGAGTCCTCATCAGGCTGTAGGCCCAGCACAGAGCCCACCATGGGGCTCAATCTCAGGACCTTGAGATCATGACCTGAACCGAAATAAAGAGCTGGATGCTTAACCGACTGAGCCCCCCAGGCGTCCCTAGGCAGTCCTTGCATGGGGAGCCGGCAGTGGGCGTGCCAGGAGGCCAAACCCACCGCTGCCCCTTCTCCAAGAAGAGTGTGGGGTCACCATGACCTCCCGGTCAGCCGCAACCAGAGCACTGCTGCTGGAGGGGTGCCCCTCCACACTCAGCCTCTGTGCCCCCAGCACTGTGACCGTGCTCCCTCCACAAGGTTAGTTCATGGGCTAAACTCTTCGGTACAAGGTTAGAAAGAACCGCCCCCCTGGGGCTTCCTGTCTCAGCAAGCGGCACCTCCACCCACATGTGTGCACAAGCCAGAGCGAGGAGGCCTCCTTACCGCCTCCCTCTGCTCCCCTCCCCCACTGTATCCAAACCCTCATGGTGGCAGACTGCCGGCTGCGCCCCAACCTCCACCTGCCCTTCTCCCACAGCGATACACCCTCCACTGTCTAGCTAGGCAAGGCCACTCCAAATTAAGACTACATCTCCCAGCCTCCCCCCCCTTTTTTTTAAAAGATTTTATTTATTTATTTGACAGAGAGAGAGATCACAAGTAGGCAGAGAGGCAGGCAGAGAGAGAGGGGGAAGCAGGCTCCCGGCTGAGCAGAGAGCCCGATGTGGGGCTCATCCCAGGACCCTGAGATCAGGACCTGAGCCAAAGGCAGAGGCTTAACCCACTGAGCCACCCAGGTGCCCCTCCCAGCCTCCCTTTTTGCTAGGTGTGGCCAAGCGATTAAATTCTGGCAAATGGGGGGGCGGCTGGGTTGCTCAGTTGGTTAAGCATCTGACTTTCTTTTTTTTTTTTTTTTTAAGATTTTATTTATTTTTGCAAGAGAGAGAGCAAGCAAGAACAAGCTGGGGAGGGAGGGACAGAGGGAGAAGCAGACTTCCTATTGAGCAGGGAGCCCAGTGCAGGACTCGATTCCAGGACCCTGAGATCATGACCTGAGCTGAAGGCAGACGATTCACTGACTGAGCCACCCAGGCACCCCCAGCATCTGACTCATGATCTCGGTCTTGTGGGACCCACATTGGGGTCTGTGCTGGGTGTGGAGCCTCCCTGGGATTCTCTCTCTCTCTCTCCCTCTGCCCTTCCTCTCTCTCATGCTCTCTCTATCCCAAAAAAACAAAAAACAAAAAACTGGCAAATACGATGTGAGCAAAAGTGATGTGTACAAATTCCCAGTTCTGCCCTTACGGGAAAGGGTATGTCCTCCTCCTTCACTCCCTTCCTTTCTCCTTTCTCTACCCACTAGCTGTAGTGCAGGACACAGTGTGATCTATTTAGACCATAGGAACAAGAACAAAAGCATAGGAATAATAGCAGAGCAACAAGGTAGAAGGAGCCTGGGTCCTTGATGCCTTGGAGCAACTAAACCAGAACCAGAACACGTGAACCAAGACTGCACGCAAGAGAGAGAGAAGAGAGTTCTTTCCCTCTTTTTAAACCAGTACTTTGTGTCTCTGAAGTGGCAGCTTGGGATCTGTATTCCAACTAATAGAATCACCAGGTTCTTTGCATTTTACCTCCTAATTATTACCCATGTTTATCTACTTCTTTCAAATCTCCATCAACTTCACCCCAGACAAGAGCATGACCGCCTCACTCTCCTCACTTTCAAAGTTCCAGCCTCATGGGCCTTCTGTCAATTACTTGAATGTATCATGCTCACTCCTGCCACAGGACCTTAACACATGCCACTACCTGGAACAATTTTTCCTCCTCTCGTCATCTAACCATCTCCCACTTATCCTTCAGGTCTTGGCAGGACCACCACTTATTCCAGGAAGCTCTCAGTGACTGCTCTGACTACATGAGAGTCCCTTTTCTTTTCTTTTTTTTTTTTTTGAGAGTCCCTTTTCTGTACCCCCATAGCACCACAAACCCCTATGTGATACATACTACAGTTAAAATTTAAAATCCCATGAGGTCCTCTCAATTTTGCTGAGAACCTAAAACTGTTCTAGAAAGAGTCCTAAGGAGAAGTTAACCAGAAAATTCCGTGAGATTGGAGCACCTGTGTGGCTCACTCAGTTAAGCACCCAACTCTTGGATTTTGGCTCAGGTCACGATCTCAGGGTCATGAGATCAAGCCCCGTGTCAAGTTCCACACTTAGTGTGGAGCCTGCTTGAGATTCTCTCTCTCCCTCTCCCTCTGCCCCTCCCCCGACTATACAGGGGTGCTCTCTCTCTTAAAAAAAAAATACCCTAACCAAAATATGAAATCATGTATGCACAGGAAAGGAGACAATCTAAACATCCACCAAGAGGAAATCAGTTGACTCAACTGTGTACTGCCGCATAGGAGAGCATCATGCAGCTGTAAAAAGGAGCGGGGACACTCTCCAGATACTGCACTGGAGTGATCTCCAGGGTATGTGACTCATATGAAAAAATAAAAACAAAATCCACAGAGCAGAAGTGTGTATGCAGGGTTTGCTGTCTTCTCATTATGTCTGGGGTATATACACATTTGCTTCTTTTTTCAAAAATAAACAACGGAGGCAGAAAGCATAAACTAACAAAACTAGCTACCTATGAAGGAAGGAGACAACGAGTAAAGGGAACAGGAGTTAGACTTTCCTGAGGGTATCTTGTTTTAGAGTTCTTATTTTATAAATGTAAACTGTTTACAAAAGTGTAAAGCAAAGACAAGGGGAAAAAATCTCTTTAAATAAAATAAAAAAAAAAACCAACAGGAATGAATAAACCTGGCTGAAAGTCAACTTGGCAACCACACTAAGAAAGATCATTGGAAGTATCTTTCAAACAGCCCTTTGTACATCCCTAATGGGCTTTATCCTAAGGACCGCAGAACCACAAAGAAACAGAACCACAAGGCAATTTTCAACTGCCCTCCATCATTCTGTAATAGGTACTAATTATATTAGTATCGTTTCTTGGAAACTATTAGCTTTATAAGATAAAGAAGATAAGAAATCACATTAATGTGTTAGAAACCAAGATTTTCTGTGTAAGAAAAAAAGAGATGCCAAACAAAATCAAAGAAGTTCAATGAAGACCTCATAATCTTAAATGTGAAGGAGTTCTCAGTTTCTCCAGCTTGAAGCCTAGATTCAACGATAACCCAACAGCAGTGAGAACCCTGAATGTCTAGATTGTGGTCCCTAATTTCCACTGATCACCAGAAGGAACAGGACTCCTGTGAGAAACGGCTGATTCCAGGTAGAAAGCATATAAGATGATCCTGGGCCATGCTGTCACGCAAAAATCAAAGAAACCGTCAAAGGCTATGGAGGTGAGGTCAAAAGGATGCAGGACAGGGAGGTAAGGGGCTCGCATTTAGTTGTGCTTGGCATGGTTCTAGGAAAATTACTTCACCTCATTTTTAGTCCTTACAACATGACTTATAAGAGGACTGTACGACTATGCTCATTTTACAGATGAGGAAACTGAGTCCCAGGGAGATTAAGTGACCTGCCCAAGGTCATGCAGTGGGTAGATGGCTGAGTAAGGATCCGAACCCAGGCCATCTGACTCTGCAGTCCATGCCTTTAGCCATCCTCTCAGCTGCCTCCTCATTAATGTTAGATGTTCAGCATCAAAGCAGAAAAGGAAAATAAAGGGGCGCCTGGGTGGCTCCATTGGTCAAACATCCCACCCTTGGTTTTGGCTCAGGTCATGATCTCAGGGTCTTGGCATTGAGCCCCACATCAGGCTTTGTGCTCAGTGGGGACCCTGCTTCTCTTCCTCTCCCTCTGTGCCTCCCCCTGCTCACTCTCTCTCTCTCTTAAATAAATATTTTTTAAAGACTTTATTTTATAATTTATTTATTTGACAGAGAGATCACAAGCAGGCAGAGCAGAAGGCAGAGAGAGAGAGGAAGCAGGCTCCCCACTGAGCAGAGAGCCCGGTGCGGGGCTCGATCCCAAGACCCTGAGATGATGACCCAAGCCGAAGGCAGAGGCTTAACCCATTGAGCCACCCAGGCGCCCCTATATAAATATTTTTTTAAAAAAACAGGAAAATTAAAACAAAACAAAACCAGCCAGAAGCTTGGAAAAGCCCAGTCGTGGGGTGGGGGTGGGGGCTCAGTACCACGGACAGCACCCCCAATCTGCTCCCAACCTCATCAGTTCAGATATGCCTAAAACCAGTGTGCTCGGGCTTGGATCAAGGACCAGCTGGGGAGTGCTTGGACCCATATCTTGGTTACCTGCCGCCCAAACTGCCATCATGCCCAGCCTCCCTACTGGCCACTCCTCACATCCCCCTAACCTGCATGGGGCCACCCTGGCTCTCTCCAAGACCACCACTGAAGAGCAGGGATCACCACGTAATTCTTCGTGACGCCCAGCCAAGGGGCATTCTCACCGCCCAGATGGGGAAACTGAGGCTCAGAGAGCTACTACACTGACTGAGGTCAAGAAGCTGGGAAGCAGCTGTTTCTGGCATCGTCCCCCTTGCTTACCGCTCTTTCCTCTTGGGCTAGTCGTCGTTGGAAGGCTGAGCGTGGGTGCCGGTGGCCCATGCTGAGGAGTGAGTCACCCTCATTTTGTGTTTGTGTGTGTGGCACCTCCCCAGCTGCAGCTTCGAGCTGAGGAGAAGGGTCTGGGCACATGAGCAGGAGGCAAGAAGCCTGCTTTTCCCCAGCAAGAAAGGAGCCCCCTGGATGACTCCTGTCCTCCTCCACATCCATACAGCACCCAATCAGGTCTACGTGGGTGCTGTTCCCTCTTCCCCAAAGCCACCACCCTGGCAGGCCACCATCAGCTCTAAGAGGTGGGCAGATATGCTTTGAAGGTGGGACTGACAGCACTGTGACGAAATACACAAATGGATATTTTTAGCTACAGCTAGCTTCAGTGTGCCTCTGTTTTCTACCCAGACCTAATTTTCTTTCTTTCCAGACAATCAGTTAAGATGGAAATCCCAGGCTCTCCACAAGGCCAGAAGGCTGGGCCAGTCCTCCCCCAATCCCCACCCTCTACCTTCGACCCCCA
>NW_027666461.1:0-52344 GCF_963455335.1 Martes martes | reverse complement strand
GATCTGGGACCAGGATGGCCAGGCAAGGGGACGCGCTTGGAAATGAATCCAGCACAGACAGAAACAGGACAGGAGACTGTAGCGTGCTGGTGGCACCCCTGGGGACCCTGACCCGCCCTGGCAGAGGGAGCCACACCCCTCGCCATGGCTCTTCCCTGAGACAGTCAGGCTTGAGTTTGGGCGCTGCACCTGAATGCACTCTGGGCGCCCGGTTTGCTCCCCCACCCTTCCTTTGTCCTTTCTTCTGCCGTTTTTCTCCTGCGGGGCTGCTTGGACGATACTGCCTGTCAGACGTGGGGCTGAGGTGTTGGGGGCTAACACTTACCAAACATGTCTGTGTAAAGCGTGTTGGTCAGGCGGAAAGCATTCAGGAAACTAGATGAGACGTCCTGGCTTGCGTTGCAGGAGGTTTGGCCTGAGTTAGAGGGGCGTGGACACGGGTGGCACACTGAAGGAGGAGTGCGTGGGACGGCAGTGGAGCAGGGGCTCCAGAGCAGGCACAGGGCCCGGAGGAGAAGTGCTCCCATGTGCGTGTGGCTGACAGACTGTGGCACCCAGTGAAGAGCCCGACGCACAAGAGGGTGTGGCTGTGACCACGGCCCTGGGTTCGTGTCCTAGCCGGCACGGTCATGTCGCTGATGAGCCTCAGGCCCACTAAATGTATCCCACTGTTCACTTAACAGAGTGGAGTCCATGCAGGTTGACCATACTCCTTCCCCAGTGAGAAAAGTAAGTACCCGTGTCCCTGGGCTGCTCGTCCCCCACGCAGCGTCCGTTCATGGTTTTCCTTGGTGCCCAGAACATGAGTGTTCGCCTAACGGATGGATCACGGTGGGGTCTCTTGTTGTGGGCTGTGCTGAGGGGAGAGCCTGCTGGGGTGTGGTTGGTAGCATAGTTCCTGGATGGCCCTTCAGGGAGCAGGGCCGGGACTGGCTGAGGGACAGGGAGCAGACAGGCAGGCAAGATAGAAGTGAGGCTGTGTCAGGCTCAGCCCCATCCAGCCAAGTACAAACGTGGAGGGTTTTGAGGAGCGCAGGAGAGAGACCAGAGCAGAGGAAGCTTGGGGCCCAGGCCTGGCCCAGCTCGAGGTGGGCCAGACTGCCTCCCACCCCCCAGCCAGACACAGCTCAGAAAGGGGAAGCTGGTCCCCAGAGGGAGGCTCCTGCTGCCCAGAGAGGGAGCAAGCGGGTCGGGAGAGTGGCCCGGTCTGGTGTGCACGGGCTCCTTGGTGTTGGGGCGTCATGGGTCAGGGGCACAGCATCTAGTGCTTCTTGTTCGTGGCTTCCTGGTCGCCCTGTGAGGCGCGCGTGGGTGTTTGGGCTGCTCAGTGAGAAGTAGCACTCATTTCCAAGGGGGCCACCCTGGAACCATATTAGGGAAGAATCCAGATTCCAGGATGAGCAGGTGGGAAGACAAAGCCATTCAGAGCTGGGATGGAGGAGACACCCAGTGCTTAGCTCACGCCAGACTGTGCTCCCCCCTCCGTCGCCTCACGGCCCCATCACTACAACCCACATCATACCCTGGACGGAGACTGTGGGTGCACTGCCTCCCGCCCTCTGGGTCCTAGCAACCCCCAACCTGCTGGTCTCTGCTCCCCAGAGTCTGGACCCTGAGCCTCCCACATGTGGCCTTGTTTTGGAGATTGAGACTGACAGCCTCTGTGGACTCGCAGGTCGCTGGCTGCTAGAGCTGAGGGACCAGAACACAGGAAACCGTCTTGAAATTGCAGAGCGAGCTGCCAGACCAGTGGGAGCACCTGCTGCCATCAGGGCAGGTAGGGGACAGAGAGGCTCTGCACAGGTCTCCAGGACACAGGCTTCCAGGCTGGAAATGAGCCACTGCTAGTGCGTTCAGGGACGGGCCTTGGGCTGCGGTTTGCCCGGCCTTTGCTGGAGCAGAACACAGAGCCAACTTGTCTACTCTGTGGACCCTGCCAGGCCACTCCGGCCACCCTGGGAGCGGGTGCACACCGGGTGCACACGAGGGCGCCTTGGCCAGAGCTGCTATGCGCACCTGGCGGGAGCAGGGTGAGCACTGTCTCCTGGGAGACCCGGGGTTTCCCCCCACCCCAGGGGGCAGGAGCCACACCCTTTCCTCCAGTGTTGAGAGAACAGCGTTCTCTCTGGCGGGCCAGCACTGTCATCTGGTGCTTTTGACAAGGTGAGTGGCCACAGCCACGGGGGAAGCAGAGTGAGGGCACCGCAGCCAGCCAAGGAGATGTCACGCCCACCACAAACCCTGCGAAAGCAGCAGGGGCTCAGCCACCAGGGCCTGGTCCCTACCAGTCCTAGAGGGGCCTCGTCCTCCCTGCCCCCGCTGCCCTGCACAGAGACAGCGAGCAAGCTGGAGCCTCCCCAGGGACGGGGCCTTCCCTACTTGCAACTTCCTGCTGGGGACTCACCAGCATGGAGTGAAGCTGTCTATGGCTCACGAATTCATGAGGGAAGCCAGCAAGCAGAATGTGAAAGCCCACTTGCGCGTCAGCCATTGAGAATGCAGAAGTGAGTGGGCTGACGGACACGCCACCAGCAGCCCCCACAGGGCACCCTGGCCAGGATGAGGCTGCTGTCATGTGACCCCAGGACCAGCGGTGGCAGACACCGGGGTAGGGAGCTTTGGACAGCTGTAAACCCCCGACACTGGGGAGTTGCACCTCTTTCTAGAGTGTTTATCTTCTCGCAGGAAAAGCCTTTGCTGAGGCAGTTGTAAGTAGAGGGGAACATGAAGCTGTATTTGTACCCTCCCTTGAGCCAGGCCTGGTCTGCTGGGTGGCAGGGAGCCCCCCCTGCGACTGCCTGCCCCGCCTTGGGGTGCTCTCCTCCTCACAGGCATTGGCCACGCCCTTTCTTCTCTGTTTTCTGGTGAGTTCCTGGCCGCCCTGTAGAGGCCTCTGCCCTTGAGCCACCCACATGCAGCCTAGTGTGGGACACCTCCCTTGGGAGCCATGGCTTCCTTGCACCAGTCCAGGGCAGGTCTGTGCCTGCTCTGCTCAGAATGGCCTCTGGCCTGGGCTCTGAGAGGCTGTTGGAGTTCTGCATGCGCCTGAACACAGTGGCCAACATCCTGAGCCCAGGCAGTAATGCCCCGTCGTGCCCCAGGAAACGCGTCCTCATCGGCCCTGTCCTGGTACCTCTGACTCCCTGTGCCCGCATAGCCAGGCCGTCTGTGCCGCGGCCATCACGCTGGGCACTCTGGGTCTTTGTATCATTTTGGCTTCACCTGTTACCAGCTTGTCCTTAAAACAAATGAAAGTCCTTTTTTTAGCAGAAGCTAGGGCGAGAAAAGACAAGTTACCTGCTCAAATCCAACTCAGTAGTTTTCAGTCTTGCTACATGATGATAATTTTTCTGAAGTTGCAAATACTCTGTCCATTGTTTAGAGCTGGACGGAAATGGGGTTCAGGGGTACAGCCCTGTGGGAGGTTGTGAGGGGAGCAGGTGCAACAGGCTGCTGGGGCACACAAGAGTGGGTGCATCTGGGAGCCCTGACTCAGTGACCCAGCAGGTGGCCATGGAATGGGGAGCCCTGGGGAGAGTGGACAGGCAGGGCACTCTGGACTCACTCTGATAGCAGCAGCAGAATGAAGCATTTTCCAGGACTGGCTGATGGGAAGGACCCAGAAAGAGTGGGACCAGACAAGCCCATGGGGGGACAGCTGCATCCAGCCCACCGTTCCCACAGATGGCCAGGAAAGACGCTTCAAACTGGGGAGCTCTGTCGTGGGTGTGGGCACACTGTCTGTGGCCAGCTCAGTGGAGAGCCAGCCCTCCAGGCAGGGCAGTACTGTTTGCAATGCCTCCACCCGACGCAGCTGGTCCCTCCAGGGTTGAGTCTGGCTGGTGGGTATGAGCCAGGTGGTGGGGTCACGGGGGTGCCCTGGAGCGCGGCCGCCAGGAGTGGCTGCCGGATGGTGGAGTAAAGGACCACTGGGGTAGATGTGCCAGTGGTGGGGGCTGGGAAGATGGGCCACCATCAGGGCCCTGAGGGGTGATGGCCAAGTTTAGGGACAGAACAGTGGGGACTGGGCTGCTTTTGGCCCCCATCCTTGCAGCATCTCTGGTTGGAAGAGGGCTCCCCTATCACTCTCATCCACACCAAGGAGCTATTGGGGAGGAGGACCGTCCCCAGGGGGAACATGACAGGTGCGTGGCCAGAGCAGGGTTCCCTGCAACTGGTAACACTTCGCCCCTTTGGCATCTAGATTTCAAGGTGACAAAATTATATGCACAAAATGAGGATTTAATCAGAATTTTAAAATTTATGATATCAGGGGCTCCTGGGGGGCTCAGTTGGTTAAGTGTCCAACTTGGTATTGGCTTAGGTCATGATCTCAGGGTCATGGGATCAAGTCCGTGTCGGGCTCTGCCCCCAGCGGAGAGCATGCTTGAGATTCTCTCCTGTCCCCAACCTGGCTTGTGTGTGTTCTCTCTCTCAAAATAAAATCTTAAAACTCACGATGTCAGTCAAGGATTTGATTTTTCTTTTTCAAAATCTGTCAAAGCGCTTAGTGGACTCTCCACGTGCAGGCAGCGGTGGGCTCCCTGGGGCCATGGGATGCAGCAGTATAGGGCCCAGGAGCCAGCCCAGGAGCTTGCCCGGTGGATGGAGACTAAGCAGTGTGTCCTTAGGAAATACAGAGAATCTCCCTCAGAAATGGCAGCACTGGAAACTGACTTGTTTTCTTTTTACACACTTAGCCTGAAGTGGCAGTTGGCCCAGCAAGAATCTCTCTGATCAGCCCACCTCAGCACGGACGCATGGGTAAGTGGGGATCCCGGCACGTACACTCCAGGTCAGCACGTGAACCAAGCCACGGTCCCTGGAAAGGAACATTCAGTCAAACCCGTCAGAACCAACCCATGTCAGTGATGTCCTTCACCAGTGTCAGCATGGGAGTGACCTATTCCCCAAAATGGTGTGGCTGCTGGGCCCACTACGGGACCTGGGCATGGTGGCCAAGTCCAGAGACGCCTCCAAGCCCGCCACAGACAGACCACTCTCTGGTGATGGTGCATCTCCTCTGGGCCTGGGACAAAATGGTTTCCTCACCAGGTTTGCTTCGGGGGTTGTTGGAGTGGCTGATGGGTTTGGGAGGTGAGTGCCTATGCCACCGACAGGCTTCGACCCCTCCCTGCGGGGATCTGGGTGGGCCCCTGGCTTAGCCCCTCTGCTGTTGCCCCCACCTCCTCACCAGCCCCCAGTGAGCTCAGGCCCATGGGGCGGACATTTGCTTGGGCTTGCTCGCCCTTGACCCCAATTCTCTGCTCTCCGTCTCCTTCGCTTTGCGCTGAAGGGGACATTCTAGCAGTGGCCTCAGAGTAGGACTGAGAGACACAGTGTGTGCAGACTCATCACAGCGGAGCAGGAGTGGGGGGCCTGCAGCACCTGTTCTGGGGGACACTGGGGTGGCACCTCCCAGGTGTGGCTCTACCATTTCCACAGGGGGCACTGTTCCCGCTAGTCGGGCGGCCCCTCAACATGGCTGTTCAGCCCACTCACAGCCTCTTGTCCCCATTCCTTCCCTGCTGCTCCCATGCTGCCCACCTCAGGCCCATTGTGCCGGCTGGGAGAGAACTGAGCTCACAGATGCAGCCCCCCTGGGGATGGTGGCCCCCAGTATAGCCAGTTTATTCCCATGGGTGAACCTCCCTGCCACACGCTTGTGAGAACTCGTGACACTTCCTCTATAGTCCTGGGATGCCATTTCTGGGGTGTGTGATGTGGGGCTCCTCTTACAGGCGGCTGCCTAGCCTGGCTGCTTCCTCAGCCTGCGTTGCCCCCCCACCTTCCCCAGGGGGCTCTTGCCCTCACTATCCACAGTGTGTCTGAGCTGTGTGCTGGAACGCTGGTCCTCACTGCATTCTCTCCCTGGACACGTCTCCACAAGGGAACACGGAGACGCCCTTGATGCTTTTCAGATGTGTTGATCAGAATGGAGAAGTGACAGGATGATGGCCCTGTGCACATCCTGCCCTGTGCATCCCACTGTCCCCTCTGCCACTCTGTAAGGGAAGTGTCCTCATTCCTGTGACTGTGAACTTGAGTGTCTTCATTTTAGTCATCTCTTGTCTGAATTGCCTGTTTTTCATTTGTCCTTCACATATATGAAATCCTCAGGATGAAGGATAATGATTTTTTATCCAGTTTGCTATTTAATTGTATATCTGATTTTTTAAAATTTTAGATGCTTAACATTTTTTTAAAAGATTTTATTTATTTATTTGACAGAGAGAGATCACAAGTAGGCAGAGAGGAAGGCAGAGAGAGAGGGGGAAGCAGGCTCCCTGCTGAGCATAGAGTCCGATGCGGGGCTCCATCCCAGGACCCTGAGATCATGACCCAAGCCGAAGGTAGAGGCTTGACCCACTGAGCCACCCAGGCGCCCTGATGCTTAACATTTTTATGTGTCAAATCTGTGGTTATGGTTTTTTCTGCTTCACAGATTTCTGTGTTTGGACAGATTTTTTTCCATATCCATACCATTTTCTTCTAGTTCTCAATATTTACCTTTTTCCAAGTTCTTTGGAGTTTATTTTGAGATACATTGTAAGATGAGGGTCCCGGCTTGATTTTTTCATAATTTATTTTGAAAATACTTCAGAAATAACATCCAGAAAAATAGTAAGAACAATATAAAAAACGCCCATGTTCCTTTCACCTGGATCCCCCAACATTATGCCCGATTTGCTCCCTACCCTTTATGGCCAGTGTGTCTGAGCCACTGAGAGCATGAGGCTGACATGGTGCCCAACCCCCCTCCAGGGATGAGGGTGCCCAGCACAGCCTGCGGGCAGCTCAGCATCGGCATGGCTATGTCCATAGGCACTGAGCAGCCTTCTTTGCTCTGGGCTCCAAGTTCCCTGGGAGGACACCATGCATCTCGTTGTACAGCTGCTTATGTCTTGCTCACTTACCCTCTTTCCTGTCTTCAACAGTTTTAAGTATGATAGGCCTTGAATTCTAAAAGACCGTTCCCCTCCCCCAAGCCTGGCTCAGCCAAGAATTCTATATCTAAGAGAATTCTCCTTCAAAGGTTAAGACAAAATAAACACATCACAGAGTAACAAAAACATAATTGTTGCTAGCAGACCTGCCCTACAAGAAATCCAAACGGTAGGCATTGAGCTGCAGATACACACGGATGGTACCTAACACACTGGAGGGAACAGGGTCTCATGCTCTCAGTTACTTTACAAAACCTAAGATTGTGGAAGCAACAAGGGTAACACTCGTCGGGTCATAATAAACAGACATAACACATAGGGCAGTATGCATGGAAGAGGGGGGAGTGGGACCATGTTGGAGCAGAGGTGACACAGCTCAACAGAATTAAGTCAGGGAATGCTGACTTGTTTAAAGTAAACATGAACATGAGTCCAAAAATAGTTTTTTAAAATCAAGAGGAATTAAAATATTACATTAAAAAGCATTTGTTTACCACAAAAGAAGTCAATAAAGGCAGACTAGAAGAAAAAAAGGCACATGAGGACTATAGACAAATAGCAAAATAGGTGTCAATCAGATCCTATCAATGCTTACCTTCAATGTGACTAGTACTAAACCTCCCCAATCAGAAGGCGGAGGTTGTCAGACTGGAGGAAGAAGATGCAGCCACATGCTGTCTGCAAGAGACACACTTCAATCCAGCAGCACAAATAGGCTCAAAGTACAGGGAGGAAACCACACCATGCAGAAGGGAACCAGACGAGCTGGAGCCACAGTGTGAGTATTGGACAGAACAGTTTTGGACGAAGGTTGTTTCTGGAAAAGAGGAAGAAGAACATCTGGGTGACACAGGGTCACCCTATCCGGAAGACACAGTTATGTTGTAAACACACGCAATAACAGATCTATGAAGCAAGAGCTGACAAAATGGAAAGAAGAGATAGACGATTCCATCTTAGAGATCTTAATATACTTTTCAAAGGTTGATACAACAGCTACACAAGGAAAGATGTAAAAGGAACAAGAAGACAGCAGAGTAGCCCACACAGATCTAACCACCCCCTACCCCCGTGATCACATCAAATGTGAATGCTCTCAACACCCACCAATAGAAGAGCAGAGATGGTCAGACTGGTGCAAGAGACACCCCTACAGGAGACACACTTTAGATTCAAGGATACAAATAGGAAAGTTATAAAGATCTATCAAGTCAACAATAACCAGTAGAGGTAGAGAATCTGTTTTCACATCAGACAGAATCAGGGTTTTGGTTTTGTTTTTTAAAGATTATTTATTTGAGAGAGAGGGAGAAAGCATAAGCAGAGGGAGAAGCAGGCTTCCCGCTGAGCAGGGAGCTCTATCCCAGAACCCTGGCATCATGACCTAAGCTGAAGGCAGACACTTAATGGACTGAGCCACCCAGTCCTCCAGAATCAGTCTTAAGATAAATATTATTAGAGACAAAGAGGGGCATTTCATGACGATAAAAAGGACAATACACCAGGAAAACATAATCATTATCACTGTAGACAACAAAAATGGAAGACCTCAAATTTTTGATGCCAAAACTTACAAAAATAAAAAGGGAGGGGCGCCTGGGTGGCTCAGTGGATTGAGGCCTCTGCCTTCGGCTCGGGTCGTAATCCTAGGGTCCTGGGATCAAGTCCCGTATTCCGCTCTCTGCTCAGCACAGAGCCTGCTTCCCCCTCTCTCTCTGCCTGCCTCTCTGCCTACTTGTGATCTGTCTCTCTGTCAAATAAATAAATAGAATCTTTTTTAAAAATAAAATAAAAATAAAAAGGGAAATGTTAATTGAGCAATTATGATTTAGATATTTCAATAACCCACTCCAATAACTTGAACAACACTGTTAACCCCACTGACTTGACTTAATAGCACCACACACATTGCTTTCCAGTGCAAATGAAACACTGTTTAGAGTATACCACGTACCAGGATATAAAACAAGTCCTGACATATTTAAAGGGATTATAATCACACAAAGTGTATTTGCAGGTGACAATGGAATTAAATTGAAAGCAACAGAAAAAAAAAGAATAAGTATTTGGAAATTAACACAACTATAAGTACTAATGGGTCAAGGAAAAAATCACCAGTAACATCAAAATATCTTGAATTGAATGAAAGAAAATACAACAAACCAAAAATTTTGAGATGCAGGTATAGCAATGCTTAGAGGGAAATGTTTACTTTTAAATGCTTATGTTAGAAAGAAAGGAGATCTGAAACCAATGAGCTCCCAACCTTAAGAAGCTGCAACAAAATATACTAGAAATCTATAAAATAGAAAACTCAGTGGAACCTAGTTTGTCTTATGAAAAAAATTAGCAAAATTGGTAAACTTTTACCAAGAGTGCCAAGAAAGCACATATTGCCA
The DNA here is from genome assembly GCF_963455335.1 of Martes martes. NCBI lineage: Eukaryota > Metazoa > Chordata > Mammalia > Carnivora > Mustelidae > Martes > Martes martes. The sequence goes on along the minus strand of NW_027666461.1, from coordinate 42,998 downwards.
GTATCAGGAATGAAAGGGGGGGACATCACTACATACCCTACAGATATTAGAAGAATTATAAGAAAATATTATGAACAACTCTATGCCAACAAAGTAGATGACTTACATGAAATGGGTAAATTCCTATAAAGACATTATCAAAACTACCTCAAGAAGAAATAGTAAATCTGGATAGACCTCTATCATGTGAAGAAGTTGAATTAATAATTTTAATATCTTTTCACAAAGAAAAGCCCATTTCCCAATAGCAACAAGAAAAATAACTGAGCAGTATTTCTTATGAATATGGATGAAAAATTCTTTAAAAATATGTGAGGCAGTCAAATCTAGTAATGGGGAAAAGGATTGTACACCATCACCAAGTGGGGTTTATCCCAGTAATTCAAGGTTATTTGACATCTGAAGATCAATTAGTTAGCTATATTAGTAGAAAAAAAAGAATTAGATATTTTCAAAAGATAATTTGAGAAAATTCTGTAATCATTCATGGTAGAAACTCTCAAGAAGGCAACTTGCTCACCAGGTAACGGGCATCTATAGAAAACCTACAGTCGACAGGGTACTGTTGAGAGGGAGCACACCCCTGGTGCACGGTGGGGCACCCATAGTCCAGAGCCCTGCTCCAGCCCACAACCACTGGGAGCTCCAGGCAGTGCAAGGAGGCCAGAGAAGGACATGAAAGGCACATAGATTGGGTGAGAATGAGTGTAGTGTCCTTATCATAGCCGGTATGCCCTTGTGCACAGAAAATCATAAGGGATCTTTAAGAATACTAGTATGAATCAAACAAGGTTGGCAAAGTTATAGGATGCAAGATACATATACAAAAGTCAATTGTAATTCTACATATGATAAACAGTCCAAAACTGAGGCTAATCAATTGGTCATAGCTACCAGAGTTTTCTTCTTGGCTTTGTAATCTTTTCTACTGATCAAAATACCATCTTAGGGGTACTGGTTGGCTCAGTTGGAGCGTGCAACTCTTGATCTTGGGGTTGTGAGTTTCAGCCGCACATTGGGTGTAGAGACTACTTAAATGAAATTTTGAAAAATGCCACCTTATTTTTGCTTCACCGTAAATTTTGAAATCAGTGTTAGCCCTCTGACTTTGTTCTCAATTTATCAAAATGATTTAGATTATTCTAACCTTTGTGATTTTACATAAATCTTAAGATCCTTTGTTAAATTCTGCCCCAAAAAAGCCTGCTGGGATTTTAATGGGAACTGTGTTGCATCTGCACATCAGTTTTGGAGAGAACTGGTATCTTAACAGCTTTCCGCATTTGAGTCCATCCGCATGGCATGCCTGTTTCTCCACTTCCTAAATCTCTAATTTATCCAGGGGATCATCTGTGGCTCTCGGTGTATACATCTTACCTTTGTTGATAAACTTATTCCTCAGTAATTGCTTTTGATGGTGGAATTCTGTTCATTTAATTTTTAAGTTGGTCACAGTCTGCAAGGCATAGTTTTTCCCATTCTTTTTTATTTTCAACCCATTTATGTCTGAATCCAAAGCATATCTCCTGCAGACAGTATCAGATGTTGCTTTTCTTGTTGCCTGATCCATTCTTATACTGCCTGCGTTTTCACTGAAGTGTTTGGTCCATTGATGGTTAATACAGTTATCAGCATATTTGGACATATGTCCGCCATTTTGTTACTTGTTTTATGTGTGACTTGGGAATCGTTATTTGTATCTCCTTCACTGCCTTTTTTTGCATTAAATATTTTTAGTGTATCATTTTGCTACAAATTGAATTATATCCCCTTAAAATTGATATGTTGACGCTCTAACCCCCACATGACTATTTGGAGACAGAGCCTTTAGGAGGTAAAGAGGTCATAGGGTGGGACCCTGATCTGATATGGTTAGTGTCCTTATAAGAGACACAAAGGTAGGGGCACCTGGGTGGCTCAGTGGGTTAAGGCCTCTGCCTTTGGCTCAGGTCATGATCCCAGGGGCCTGGGATCAAGCCCCGTGTCGGGCTATCTACTCGGCAAGGAGTCTGCTTCCTCCTCTCTCTCTGCCTGCCTCTCTGCCTACTTGTGATCTCTGTCAAATAAATAAATAAAATCTTTTTTTAAAAAAGAGAGACACACAAGGGTAAAAAAGGCACACTGTATTTGTGTCAACAAAACCATACAGCAACAAAAAGAGGGGACACCAGAGAATGAACTCACTCTCCATGCATATAGACCAAGAGGTCACATGAGTACACAGAGTGAAGATGGCCTTCAGTGGGCTAGGAAGAGGCCCTTCCTAAACTCCCAGCCAGCCTCCATGACTATGAACAATAAACATCTACTGGTTAAGCCCCAGCTTGTATTATTGTGTTATGACAGCTGAGCCCACTAACACACGTTTAATTCCTCTTGATACTTTGGCAACCTGTTCTGTTCTTTTCTCCGTGATTGCCTGGGAATTACACTGTGCACCCTATCATAATCTACTATAAGTGAATACTGACTCAACTCTGGTGAAATTCACTACTCCCTTACAATTCATCCCCTGCTTCATGATAACCTATTTATGTATAACTACATATACTATATATAACACATAATAACACATACGGCATTCATAACATTACAAACCCAGTGACACAGTATTCTCCTAATTAATTATTTTAAACAACATCACATTTCTTAAAGATCATAAGGGAAAACAAAGTCACATAACACATCTTTTACTTTTACTGCATTTTTTACCATTTACAGGGTTCCTCCTTCCTTCCCACGGATTCAAGTTACTGTTGGCTCTTACTTCATTTCAGCCTGAAGCACCATTTTGATGTAGGGCAGGTCAGCTAGCACTGGATTCTCAGTCTTTGTCCACCTCTGAATGTCTTCATTTTGTCTGCATCTTGAAGGGTTACTTCGCTGGACATAGAGTTCCTGCCCCACTGTTTCTAGCCCTGTGGAGGCTTCCCACTGCCTCGCACTCCTTCATTTCTGGTGAGGAGTCAGCCGTAAGTCGTGCCGTTTTTCTGCGTGTGAGGAGTTGCTTTTCTTCTGCAGATTTTCTCTTTGTGCAGGGAGCCCTCCAGCCTTATCTCTCTTATTCAAGACTATCTTGTCTCTTGTGCAGAGACGTTGTGCTGGGAGCCCGCTCCACACCCTCAGCTCTCGGCTATCCCCACCTTACTCCACGGGCACTCACTCCACATGTGAGTTCTGTCCGCCATCAGGGTCACATGGCACAGCCTCTCCCTGGGGCTCACCTCCAGCCCCAGCTCAACTCTGGGCTGGGCTGCAGCATCCTGCCGACTCACCAGGGCCCCATGGGAGCACACGAACATGCTGTGTGCCACGGTTGGGCTTTCTGTGCTGCCAATCCAAACCTCTGTCCGGGTTCATCCTCGCTCTCGTGAGGTCCGCTGGTCTCAGCTCCTGGGAAGCCTGGACCTCTTCTTGACAAGCACGTTGGAATGAGTGAGGGAGCTCTGCAGGGGTGCAGGTGTCCCTTCCCCAGAGCACAGGCCCTCCTTTCACCACGGCCTGGGGCTCCTCCCCATCCCCAACCCTAACCCCACTGCCTGCTTTTGCTGCATGTTTCCCCCTTCAGGAATGTCCCTGTCTGTCTGACATCACAGAGGGATGAGTCTTTCCATGCTCTGGGTAATGAAACGTGCCCTCTCTAAATAGCAAGGTTTTTCATTTTTCAGTGGAAGTTTTTCTAAAGTGCATTGCTTCCCTGAATGGGCATTATAGACCTTGACTTGCTGGCATCCCATTGGTGGTGCAGCATCGGTCAGACCACCTGTTCTTAGCTGGGCTGACGCAGGGGGACACCTCAGCACCTGAATGCCCGGTCTTGCCATGCTTCTGAGTCCCCACATGGCCTGGGACAGTTTTCTGCTCCTCAGACCCCGCCGTGTCACGTGGTCCTCCTGGGCTGTGTGTGGCGCGCCCATTGTGCTGGGTTCAGGCCCTCATGGCCCCTGTGAGTTGACCTCTGGGGGCGCCTGCTTCCTCATCTCTGCTGACAACTCTTCTCTCCACAAATTACCAAAAAGAGTAAATAAGACACCCTTTCAACCGACTGTGATGTTGGGCAGGTAACCCACCATCACTGTTGTGGCTCCAGCCCGTGTTAGAATGTACTGGCATTTATTGCATCGGACATGTGGCCGGCAGACCAGGAGGGGCTGCCAGGCAAGAGGAAGTTTCATTCCCGGTTTCTTAGACGTGGGAGGCAGGCATGCCCCATGGAGCCCCACGTGGGATCCCTGGGTCCGGGGTGCAGGCATGGTCTTCACGGGAAGGAGTAGCAGGCAGTGGGCCCGACCAGGTGTGGGATTGGTTAGTTGGGGTCATATGAGCAGTTTGTGGGGCAGGGGTAGCAGCTGCCCTGTGTCTTATGCTGGCCTCGGGCGATTAAGGTGGAGAGTAAAAGGTAGGGGGGGTGATTCAGAGCACAGGCTCTGGGTGGTCATGTCAAAGGCAGGCTTTCAGATGCATCATTACTCTGAGAGCCAGCTAGCCCCAGGAGGGGTCATCTCTCCGGGAAAAGCAAGGCCCCATAGTGTCAAGCTGTCACAACATACAGAAAATAAAACACATGAGACAGGTTGTCTCCCTGACTCTCAGTGATTCTGCAGAGCTTCTGAGGGTCACCTGCTGACTCAGCACTACTGGGAGCTACCAGGAAGCCATGTCTTCCCACAGTCTCCACAGCCCAGCGGCACAGAGATGACCCATGTTGGCCACTTGGTTCTGTGCAGCCCTAGGAAGGACACAGCCTCTCTCTGACCCAGGTTCTCTGATCACGAAAGGACACATGGACACCCTAAATGCTGTCCTTTCTTTCCCTGCCATTCTTCTGTTAAAATTCTCCAAAATTTGGGCACAAAGAGTTCGGGTGTTAAACAAGAATAGTCTTCACGTTTGCTCTCTGCTATGACTAACACATGCCAAGGGCTGTTTACATCTTTAAAGGAAGCTCCTTATTAGCGGGGAGGATGTCAGCAGAAATTTGGGAGTGTAAATATCTCACAGTGTGGGTGGGGACGAGCTAGTCCTGGCACTGAGACGCTCCTCAGAGCTGGAAGCTTCTAGAGGTGCTTTTCCTCCCAGTGGTTCTCAGAGTAACAGGAGCCAAGACAGAGTGTAGGGCAGAACGCAGGTCTGCACACGCTGACCGAGTGCCCTCCCGCACCAGGCCTGCAGCCCAGAGCGCGGTGTCAGGTGGAGGCTTTGGGGGCTGAGTGGCCCCACCCTGGCTTCTGTGGCCTCGATGTCCCCTGGGCAGCTGTGGAGCATAGGGACAAAGCCCCGGACGCTCCCGTGCTGGGGACACCCTGCCCCTTCCAGAAGGGCATGGAGAGCAAGACGTCGGGGATGTGGTGGGGGACAACCGGGTGCTATGTGTCTGCCTTCCCGGAGCTGCACACCTTCACATTTTAATCCCATCCTCTACAGGCAGCATCTCCCGCCACAGCCCTCAGCTCCTCGGCCTGACGCCCAGTCACAGCAGCGTGTCACAGGCTCTCAGGTAATGTCTTGCCGTTCCACAGACGCCCAGGTGGGAGGCACGGGCCTGCCTGCTCCCCACAGATAATGCCACGAACCTTTAGCGGATTGCCTTTTCAACCCATTTGTCCATGTTCTGAGCAAGATTAGACCACATCACGTTTGCTTTTTTGAAACTAAAACGTAACTTAGGCAGTTATGTTGTTACTAAAAACTCCAAAAGAGCCATTTCACTGCTACAAGGTATCTTATCCCAGGAATGGACTGGACTAAGGTCGGCAAATTTTTTTTTTTTTTAAGATTTTATTTATTTATTTGTCAGAGAGAGTGAGCACAGGCAGACAGAGAGGCAGGCAGAGGCAGAGGGAGAAGTAGGCTCCCCGCTGAGCAAGGAGCCCGATTCAGGACTCGATCCCAGGACCCTGGGATCATGACCCGTGCCGAAGGCAGCCGCTTAACCAGCTGAGCCACCCAGGCGTCCCTGGCAAATGTTTCTGTAAAGAGCAGGTAGCGAGTGCTCTCAGCTGTACAGACAAGGTCGTAGAGGTAGACAGACAGACACGGCTGTCCCACTAAAACTCTGTCTACAGCAAGCAGAGCTGGACTTGGCTGCCGTGTGCCAACCTGATGGGACCACAACTCCCTTAAATCTTCATTTTTGACCCTGGGGGTCCCCATTCTCTGCTGCCTTTTGGAACCCCCACAGGGGTCTCTCTCCAGACTCTCTGTCTCATCCCTTCAGGCAGATGGTCCCTGAAGGCAGTGGATCCCTGCCCCCCCTACCTAAGCTCTTTAATGGCAGGCACACATTTTGTCCTCTGCGATAGCCCAGCCACGGTGCCGTGCATCATCCCCCGCCCACACGGAGCCGCATCTGTGTGCCCTCCGCCCCGATTCCAGAGGCCATCAGACCCCCACCCCCCGCTGGGGGCACCGGCACAGAGGAGGGGCTGGCTGTGGGCATAAACCTGTTCCCAATGTAGGTCTGTTGAATTGACTCCTAGGATCCCGTGGCTGCCTGTCCCCTGCAGGGCACTGTCCCAGCCAGCAGCACCCCCGGCCCCTGGCCGAGCAGCAAGAGGGGGCTCGCCCAGCCTCAGGGGTTCCCAGACGCTGGCCCCCAGGCCGCCCATCAGCATCTCTGCTCTGCTGCAGAGGCAGCGAGTAGGCAAGTGCGCCCTGCATTGAAAAGGAGAAGTGTGTGTGGAGGGTGTCTGCGTACATGTGGGAGGAGTGGACCCGACTGTTGACTGTCCCTGAGAACCGCGCTTCTGCGCTTTGGTGAGAGGGGCTCACGTGTGTGTGCTCCTCGGCTCTCGGCTCCCACGCTCCACAGGGTCTGCTGGCCTTGGGGCGGCCACACACAAAAGGGGAACGAGGTCCTGCATCAGGCCGTCAGCCTGGGGCTCTCGGGCCACCAGTGGGATGCAACACAGTGGAAACAGTCATTCATACTTGATGGAGTAACGTCATACAGTTGAATAAAGTACTTTTCTGGTTGTCCAGGACAGCATATATGTGATGTGTTTGAAGCTTGGCTCTTATTATTACCTTCAAAGTTCCTAAAAACATCAGTGTTGAAGCAGAGCATGATCTCGGTGCTGGCTCACTGCAGGAAGGCTTGGGGGCGAGGCAGAGCCCAACCTTCTGCACACGGGCCCCCACGGGGAGTGGCCACACGGTCCAGACAGCCTCTGTCTCCTGGGTGTCCATGGCTCACAGGTGATGCTGTGTTTGGCAATGACTGGTTTCTGGATATGAGTTTGGGGCCTGCCTCCTGCCGGGTCGGTGAGATGCTCGTCCTCGGCTGAGGAGGGCAACTAGTCAAGACCGCACGGGGCCGGAAAGAGGCTTCTAGGGCTAATCATGATCCCTTATATGTCAAGAACCTAAGACTTGTCCAAGAGCTTAGTCTGTGTTCCTTCTCGGGGGTCGGGCTCACAGGGCGGGCAGGCGTAGAACGAGGCAGAGAGGAGAGGACCCCCTTCTGCACCTGGAAAGTGTGAGGCATGGGCAAGTGCTTTGTCAGGTGACACCCTGGCCAGGCCACACCACACAGCGGTCTTTCAGAGGGCGTAAGGCCCCTGGTGGCTTCCACATCTGGCTGGCAGGTGTAGTCCCTACGTCGCACGGCAGGGGAGCTTCCGGAAAAGTTCCGGTGTTCTAGAATCCCCAGTCTTGGCACGTATCCTTCTCTGCGAATGTTCTATAATGTGTGCATGGTGGTTTCCAGCGTGAGACGATGGCCAGTCGTCTCCCAGCTCCCACTCCCCGGGGTTCTGCTCTGCACGCCGCACGGCACCAGTCTGCTGGGTCCAAGCCTGGGCCACGGTTGGGAAGGCCAGGGAGGTCTGACCGCCGTGGTCCTGCCAGGAGCCTGGCTTGAAGACGGCCTGGAGCTCCCCACCTCGGGGCTGCTGGGGCTGCATGCCACCTGCCCACCTGCCAGGCCTACACGCTCCTGGCACAGCTCCCCGAATGACCCAGAGCCAGAGCTGCACTTTGCGTTTAGCTGTTCACGTCTTTGGGGTTGTCACTCTCCACAGTGAGTTTCCTCGTGGCCGGGGAGGTGCTGCCGATGTGTCTGCTGGGGCTGATGCTGTGATGTCCCGGGCTGCTTAGCAGCCTCTCAGCACATCTGCTGCTCCAGTGTGATCTGCGTGGGACGCCCAGGCAGCAGCACTCCAGACAGAAGATAGCCCTGGCCCACAGCGCCAGGTGTGAGCTCTGAGCGCTCACCAAGCCGTCTGCCCGCGGCCCGGGATGGGTGAGGCCCAGTGGGTCCTCCACTCTGAGGCTCGGGCCAGGCCGGGCCGGGGGGGCTGCCCCAAGTGGCCCTGCCAAAGAAAGTCACATGAGCAGGCTGGGCAGCTTAGACCCCAAGGCTCGCTTTGCCCCCGTGAGGTCGCCAGTGGCTGCGCAGGTCCACCTGGACTTGGGAGATGTCAACCAGATTGTGCTGCAGGACGGGGGTGGGGGTTATCACGTGGCCCCCCGGGGAAGCCGTCGGGCACCAGTGGTTGTAACATGCCCAGAAAGCAGCACATCTGAAAGTGCCAGCTGGGCCTCAGGCCCTTCTCTAGAGCGAGCTCTCATCTTTACGGGCAGGGCAAATATCCTCCGTGGTGGCCCGGGCCTCGGGCCCCAGCTTTGGAGGCCCCAGCCCCAGGCCCCACCTTTACAACTGATTTCATTCAAACGGCCTCGTACTCCTCACCCGCCTGGCAGGCTGCTGCCCTTCGGGCCGAGTAAGTACTTGACAGCATATCTGCTACCGTGGTTTTATTCTGTTTCTCCTCTGGTCTTAATTATATGACACTTATTCAAGCCCCAACACTGGGAGGGGTGCATGTTTCCTCAGGGCAGCTAGCAGGTGCCTGGAAATGGCCCTGCCCCGTCCCCACCCCTACCCTACTCTCCCCAACCACCAAGCCCCCAGTCCCCACCCTGCTTTCCCCTACCACCCCCCCACCCCCAACCCTGCTCTCCCCTACCACCCAGCCCCCTGCTCCTACCCTGCTCTCACCTATCACACCCCCCCGCCCCTTCCCTACTCTCCCCCGCCACCCAGCCCACGGGCTCCCTCTGTCCTTGCCCCGGTGCAGCACCCTCCAGACTGTGTCTTATCTTTCAGACACCCTGCCTTTCGGACCATTTGTTTTGGTTTTAGTAGAGCTGGGCTCACACCATCAGCTTCCGAAGCCTGCCACGCACGCATGTGGGGGTTAAGCATGCCCACCCCTGTGGGAGCAGAGCCTTAGGGGAGCGCTCTGATGGGGTGCTGAGGCCACAGGGCTGGGAAAGGGCAGGCAGGAGGCCCAGCAGCACAGGGGCCTTGGCCCAGGACGCCAGCGAGTTGGGAGTTGTGAGTCACTAGAGTCCTAAGCCCCTCTCCCAGAAAAGCCTGGCGGGCAACCCGGAGGCAGAGGCAGATCAGAGGGCAGGGGTGGTGGTGGCGGGGTGAGGCCAGTGGGACTGCCTGGCGGTCTGGTGGGCTCTCAGAGGCGAGGCAGCTAGCTCCAACTGTGGGCTCGGCTCCGAGCTGGAGAGACCTGCTCACTCCAGAGAAGGGAAGAGGCTGGTGCTCTGGGGCCTCCGGGAGACGCCCCCTCCCCCCGTGGGCACACCTCTAGAAGAGGCAGTTTCCCCAAACCCCTGGTGTGTTGGGACCGCTTTCAGTCGAATTCTCTTTAAAATCACAGCACAGATTTCTGTGCTTATGAAGTCAAATCTGCCCAGACAGATACCAGCCTCACAGGCCCCACCAACTCCCCACTCCCCGGGACCGAGCGAGTCTTTCGGTTCCATTCTTGATATAAGCCTGGCTGGATTGCAGTCCCTCTTTTCCTTAGGTAAAAACCTTTCCCCCTGTGGGTTCTCAGGTCCTGCATCAGGGACCAGTCCCCACAAGCTCGCAGACGTCGCAGCCCCTCGCACCCAGGATGACTCGGCACCAGCGCCCACCCCCTCTCCCCCGCCAGGCTCAGCAGTGCCCTGGACACTTCTTGGGAGGGGCCAGCAGCCTGCCTAAGCCTCTGAGCTTCAAAGGATACCTAGGTCTTTCTCCTCTGGGCGTCTGCTATCTCGAAGACAAAGCAGAGACCATCTGTCAAAATTTTTTTTTAGCCATAAAATTTCCACGGACGAAGGGTCGAATTGGATATTAACTTACAGTTGCTGGATGTGTTTTTCTGAAGTGAAAGAAAGGGTGTCCAACCAGCACTATTTCCCAACTCTAACCACTGGGAACCGGGGACTGGGTCCCCCCATGACCTCCCACCCACCAGCGGCCAGACTTTTACCAGAAGAAGACATGGAAGGCCCCTGGGACCAAAAGGAAGACAGAGGAGGCCCCGAGCTCAGGAAGGGCTTAGCACAGAGGAAGCAGGTCTGGGTTCTGCCACCTCCCAGCCCCATGCCCTGTCCCAGACACCCCTTGGAGTGGGAGTCGGCCATGCAGGTCAGCAAAGCGGACCCTCAGCAGTGCAGAAGTCTTTCACACCCCCACAGCCGTGACATGGAGGGAGGTTTGGAAGGCGTTTTCTTTTCAGAGGGGAGGAAATTCCTAAAATTCTTAGGTGGTAAATCCGAGTCTGCACCAATTTTGTGTTCCACTTAAGGGAACCATGGACTGGGGACTTGCATGATGGTAGGGGGCAGGTGTCCCTGACTCCCTATGTGCATCCTGTCTCCAGACCCGCAGATTCTGGAGGTCTTCCAGCTGGAATGTGGAGGCCCCAAGTGGGATGGCTGCCCCTGCAGACATCTGCACAGCCAGGGACACTGTGTCCCAGGAATCACGGGTCACCCTGGGAGAGGGATGGGGCTATCCCACAAGGCAGGTGCTCAGAGGCCAGGATTCTGGGCTGTTCCCCCTGGGGGTGTCCCCAAGCTCTCCGGGCCGAGCCGAGCCCTTCTCCTCAACTCTCACACATACAGCAGAGTCACACGGCGCCCTTCCTTGCCGTCACTGCGTGAGCTGCACATACAAACACCATATGCTCTCACTCCACGTTCTCGAGCCACAACCGTGGGCGTGCTTCTCAAGGGGAATGATTCTCCTCCAGCCTCATCGGATGCTTCCTTGCGGCCAAAGCTGGTGTTCTAGATGGTGACCTGCACCCATGTCCTCCCAGGGCGCTGCAGGCCACACACACGAGCCATGAGCCCAGCAGCCCTCACTGACAACGTGTGTTTGCAAACGTGTGTGCGGGTGTGGGAGGATGGCTACATGAGTGTCCCCTTTTCTCAGTGGGTTTCCAGGTATGTAGCTGAGACGCAGGAAAGTTCTCTCTGGGGGACATCCTGGCCCCTTGTGCAGACCCTGGCTTTAGGAGAGCCAGAGTGAGCAGCCCTTGTCCAGACAACCCCCCTGCAAGGGTTGCAGGAGCCCGTTGTCCTTCTGGGCCCCTGGGAGCCCCAATCAAGGATACTCTGATCTCCATGGCACAGGTCTTTTGCTTCTGTTTTTGTTTTTCTTTTAAGATTTATTTATTTATTTATTTAAGAGAGCAAGCGAGCGTGTGCAAGCGGTGGGGGGGTGGGGGTGGGGAAGTGGCAGAGGGAGAGAGAGAATCTCAAGCAGATTCCCCACAGAGCACAGAGCCTGACATGGGGCTTGATCTCAGATCCCAAGATCATGACCTGAGGTGAAACCAAGAGTCAGATGTTTCACTGACTGAGCCCCCCCAGGTGCCCTAAGACTTTTCCAGCGTGTCCCAGATTGATCAGAAATCTGGGTGAAGCTGCCTCCATCTTTCAAATAGAAACTTGGGGAGAGGGCTGCAGGGCCCACGTGCCTCTGGGGGCCCCTGCTTTGCCCACCGGGCTCATGGACACGTGGCTGGCCGCACTCACAGCCTGGGAGTCGGATGGGCACGGAGGCAGGGTCTGGATGCACCCTGCTGCCTTCCAGAGACCAGGAGTGGGACTGCAGGTCCAGCACACTCAGGGTGGCACAGAGTGGGTGGGGGCTGCTGGACGGGGCTGGCGGATCCCAGGTGCCTCGGTGGTTTCCTGCAGGGGTGGGAGCAGGGCTGCAGGGGTGTTCCTCATTTTCCCAATGAGGAAATAACTGTATGCAGTCAACACCAACACTACTTGGAAAATTGCTTTCAAAGAGCCTGCCCGGCCTCAGGAATATACAGCATGCTCAGGGATGCTGTCCCCTGCCTCGCAGACATGCTGGGCAGCCACAGCAGGGCTCACTGTACGCAGCTCAGGGTAAATCAGGCAGCTGTGACCACATCCTGAGGGTACTGGTCTCAGGTTCCCCTCCTCAGGCCTCCTGGGGCTGCAGGGGGAGCTCTCCAGGTTCAGCTCTACACCCTACAGATGTGCGCCCCTCCCCGGCGCCCAACAGAGTCATCAGCAGGCACTGCCTGGGGAGTGGGTGGAGGGGTTGGTGTCTACAGACCCCAAGGCAGCCCTGGGTCCCTCTCCAGAGTCTCCGGCTCTTGCTGACATGTGGATGGCGCAAGGCCCCCAGAAGTCGCAGGCACAGGCCAGCCGGAGTTGGTGGGGGGTAGGGGGCGGGTAGGGCTGCATCCAGCATAGTGGGGAGTGCTCTGCACCTGACCTCGGGCCCCTCACGTGTCACTCTGGCCCCTGCAGGCTGGCTGTGTCTCTGAGGACAGGTGCAGGGCCGCACAGAGGGGGGCGGAAGCAGCTCAGAGAAGACAGGAAATCACCAGCTGCGGAAGCACAGGAGGGGCAGAAAGAATTTGGTAACTGACAGTTACAACCTTCAGGGAACCTCATAAACTCATTTTCAGGAAATGTTATTTTGCCACGTGGAGACACGGAGGTGCAGCCTGGACTCTGGGGAGAGCCTGAGGGACTAGGGGGCACTCAGCACAGAACACAGGGTGGGGGGCAGTCAGTGAGAACACAGGGGACAGACAGTGCAGAGCTGCACTGGGAGTAAGTGGGCACAGGGCCACCAGATCCAGGAGCAAAGGCAGGGGGTCCCCCTCCCCAGCTCTCCACAGGGAAGGGATGGGGGGTGGTGGGCAACCAGGCTTTGCCTCACTGGGGTGGCTCCAGCCCCGGCAGAAGGAACGACTGACCCAGCGTCCTCCGAGGATCCAGACATGATGGAGGGCATTGGACTCAGCAGGACGTGGGGATTCCAAGGGCAGCTTCGTGGCGGCAGAATTGGGGAAACTGAGGCACAGCGCCACTCCGAACCCCACCGAGTGCGGAATGAGGACAGAGCCCTGGCTCCCTACCTTGGCTGGCCCTCTGGGGTAAGGCTCTCCATTACCCTTGGCATCTAGACATGGCACTGGCCTACAGGACCCTCCCAGCAAACCTTGTCCCACCCATGGACCCCCAGGACACCATCCTCCCCAACCTCACAGGCTGCAAAGACCCCGCGAACAGGGCAGCGCCATACCTAGGTGGACGGAGGGATCCATGTAGGTACGTGTGTGAGCATGTGTGTGCAGGGGTGGAGGGAGGGAGAGAGGGAGGGGAATAGTACTGGGGGTGGGACGGGAGGGCCGTGGTCATTGTGGGCAGCTGGTCCTGTTCCTGGCCCTGGGTGACAGGTCCTGACTTGGGTCTCAGGTGTGGTGGAGTGAGCAGGATGTCCCAGGCGAGGGCCCTTCTGAGTGCCAGAGGATCCCCTGCTTTGTGTCCCCAGGCAGGTGGCCGGTTCCTGCACCCCTTTGAGACCGTCCTTCTCCGAGGAAAGCCTCCTTTCTGTTTTCACTTTTCCTGCTTCTGGTGTCTGCCTTTCTACATCTTAGACTGAAATTTGGCAGAAAAACAATTTGCCTCAGGACTTTTCAGAGCCAAGCCCCCGGGGCGGGTAGTTTGGGAGCCCGGACAGAGCACTGGCGGGGGGGCAGGGGGGGCCTCCTCGCCCCTGAGGCTTGTTTTCTTCCTGCTGTGCACACTTACTGGGCATAAACTGAGAAGGGTCGTGTCCCCCGTGAGGGGAAGCACGGATGTTTCTTGGCAAACGACCTTGGGGCCAGGGTCACTGTGAGCTCCACGAGTGGCCTCCCACCTTTGGGGAGGAACTGCGGTCACTGATGCTTCTAGAATCTTCTGTAGGATCACCCCCTTCGCAGGAGACATGGGCCAAGACCGGGTTTAAAAAGAAGGAATATCATCTTCCCCCCAGGGCTAAGTGACAGGTCTGTGGCCCCATCTATGAAATGGGCCAGCACCTTCCTAAACCATGTCCAGCTCCTGCCTCAGAAGCACCTCCCCCAGGAGCCAAGATGCCCCATCTCCTCACAGAGGCGACACAGGCAGCAGGGGTGGCCCCAGCCTCCAGGCCGTCTGCGTCCCCACCCTCCTCCGGGCTGCCTGGCTTCCAAGTGCAAAAAGCTTGAATCCGGTCCTTGGAAGAGTTTCCAGATGTTTCTGGCCTCAGAAAGAGCCTTCTGTGATGCTGGGAACACGGCTGGGGTAGGGGTCTGGGTTTACCCAGTGGGCACTTCTGTCCTCCTGCATGTCAGCCACGCTGCACCAAGAATGTTCCATGACTTCCAAGGAAAACAGGCCAGCTGGAGGGAGTCTCAGGGCCTTCACTCCCAGCCTGGGGCGGCCTGGCATGGGGATACTTGGGGACGGGGTAGCAGACTCATGCCCCCTATGCTGCCACCCCTGGAGATGCTGAGGCCAGCTAAGAGCCTACCCTCCAGGGCCCAGCATGGCCACCCCACCCTGGGGGCCAACAGGTCAGGGGAGCCTGGACCCTTGAATCCTCCCTGGAGACCTGGTCTCCATGTTCTGGAGGTACCGGGGACCCGAGCCCTGCCCTGATCCCTGAGTGTGAGGGAGGAAAGGCACCCCTATACGTGCACACTCAGACACATACGTGTGTGTGGTACACACTCACACCCATGCACACCCAGTCCCCTCCACACATGCAGCTGTGACTCCAGGTGACACAGCCCCAGAGCCAGCCACCACCTTGGGACCTTGCAGCCCGGTAGCCTGGGTTTGCACCTGGTCCTTGCCTTCCAGCTGCAGGGCTCCATCTGGGCTGTGCGTCCAGCGGCAGCCGAGCGTGCTGCACACACAGGACGTGGAGTCTCGTGCAGGAGTCAGCAGCTCCGGGGTGCAGCTGGCCGTGGCCCAACATGACAGAGAGATGGCCACCCTGCCTCAACCTCCTGTTCCCTGACTCTGGGCCGGGGCCCTGTGTCCAACTAGGCCCCTCGGCCAGGCTCCCCCATAACAGCAGGCCAGCACTGCCTGCCTGGCTCTCTGCCGGCCCCCCTCGGCCCCAGCCTGTCGCTGCAGCTGGGCCAGGCGCCCGTCCTCGGCAAGCCCGGCAGGAACAACCCAGTTCACTTGGGGAGCGCTCGTCTGGAAACTGGATATATGTGCAGTTTTTTAAAACTTCGGAGCCAATGTTGAGAATGGGGCTGTTTTTCCAGTGGAAAGTGTAACGTGATCCCAGAACCGTTTCTGCTTGCTCGCCGCACGGAGACAACCCGACGCCCCTGCACATGAGGCCGGCGCCCTGGCTCAGGGACCACATCGGCAATGCCCCGCACCCCGCCAGGGTGGTCCCGCCTGCAGCCCCCGCCTGTAGCCCCCCCACCAACACGCCAGGCCAGCCAGGGCTCTGAGACGCCCACCAAGGTCTGCGGGCCTGCCCCATGCAGCACCCTCATGCTCACCCAGCAGCCGAAGCCAGGGTGCAAACCCTGAGTGGCCCCGGGCCCGGGGCCCCAGCCCTCAGCCAGACACGGCCCCCAAGCACAGGAAGCCTGACCCCAGGCAGCCAGGCCAGCTGCCCCACAGCTCCTGACAGATGCCATTGCCTCCAAGGGCACTCCCAAGGCTGTGACCCTGGACCCCTGGGCTGTGGCTGTCAGAGCCTCACGACTGGGCCAGGGAGCTACTTTCTGCTCCCCTCCCCCAGGTGCTGAGGGCTAGCACTGGGATCCTCCCGCTAGGAGGATAGCCCCAAGGCCGAGGGGCTGGGCCCCTGCAGCTCCTTCCCCTGGGGAGAACTGCCGATCTGTGGTATTTGCTCAGCACAGCTGTTGCCCGATTGGCAGCTCCAAGAGCCTCCGGGGGGCAGGGGTCCCATGGTGCTCTGAGCGTGTTTGTGGATCTAGCAGATGATGGTGGCCCTTGGAAAGTTCGGTGGCCAGCACTGCCCGGGCTCTGGGAGAAGCTTCCCTGGGGCACACGGTGGGCTCTGCCTTGACCCCGGCCACTCCCAGTCCCCCACCGGGCCATCCACACCAATGCTCACTTATGGAACTCTGGTCCCAAAGAAGGAGTTGGGGGTGGGGGGCGGGTTGCCCAGCCTGCTGTCCCTGACACCCTGCTAGGGGACTCGGCTCCCATCTGCCTGGACAGGAGCCCCAACCCCAGCCACAGACTCACATGCTGGTCCCTGTGGTCCCTAGTGCGAAGTGCTGGGGTACAGAGGCAGGTCCCTGCCACAGGGACCACACCTCCAGCCACTTCCCTGCCTCCCACGAGGACATGAACAAACTGCAATCTGGCCCTCAAAGCAGGACGAGCCGCCTGGAGGTGAGCTGGGGAGGCCAGTGACCATGAGACACCCACCTGAGCTGAGGATTCCCCGCCGGACCCAGTAACTCTCCTCCAGGCCCAGATTCAGAGCTGGCTGGTTCCTCTCTCCCCTCTGATTCAGGGGCTGAGGGCTGCATGCCAGCACACGGGACCACAGGTGACCCCTGGTGACAGCATCTCCCACTGGGGCAGCCTGTGGCTGTCACTGCTCACTGTCCCGACCTGGTATACATCCTTTTGGCAATATATTTTTTTAAAAGACTTTATTTTTTTTACAGTAATCTCTACACCCAACATGGGACTTGAACTCGCAGCCAGAGATCCAGAGTCCCACACTCCGCAGCCTGGGCCTGCCAGGTGCCCCTTGGTAAAGTTTTTTTTGTTTGTTTTTTGTTTTTTTGTTTAAGATTTTATTTATTCATTTCACAGAGAAAGAGATCACAAGTAGGCAGAAAGAAGGCAGGGAGAGAGGGGGAAGCAGGCTCCCCGCTGAGCAGAGAGCCCGATGCGGGGCTCAACCCCAGGACTCTGAGATCATGACCTGAGCCGAAGGCAGAGGCTTAACCCACTGAGCCACCCAGGCGCCCCGAATTGGCGAGGTTTTTTTATCCTGTTGCATGGTGTATTGCTGTATATCATCCACTCCCACCAGAGGGACATCTGCCACTCCTCACCTTGAGAGGTAACCGGGGACATGCTGTGGGACCGTCCGCAGTGGGGGGCAGTTCCGCCAAAATGGAGGACGTGCTCCTTTTCCCTGAGTGTGCAGTATCCCCGCCCTCCCGTCCCAGCGTGGATGGGGCATCGCTGGGGGGGGGGGGCATCAGATTGGGACAGAGGTGGGTAGGCCAGGAACATAGCTCAGCTCTGGCAGCCTCCTGGATAAGCCCTGGGTGCCTGAGCATAAGCCAGGGGGCCTGAAGGCCACAGGAGGTCAGCCCAGCCATGGGCACACAGCTCCAGCTGCCATGAACATGGTTTGGGCCTGTGTCCCCTCTGCTGCAGGAGGCCAGGGGAGGGGCAGTGGTCCAGAAACCCAGCCTGGGACCCCCATCCATCTGGGCAAGCTCCCGAGGCCAGCAGGAGACCGGGGGGACGTTGAGTGACCCCATAGTTGGGAGATCCAGGGTGAGGCCGGGCTGAGCCCGGCACCTTCTTGGGCATGGGGGAGGCAAGTCACGTAGTCTGAGCTCCAGGCTTGCCAGCAGCGGTCAGCACCTCAGCCCAGGCCCTCCAACACACACCCACAGGGACCCAGGCCTCAGAGCCCCTCCTCCTTGCCCTGAAGATTCTCCCTCTGGTGCACAGGGAATCCCGAGCCTTGGTACTGCTGTTTTGGGAGAAGCAGCCACAGGTGTGGGTTCAAGTTTGATGTCAGATGGAGGGAACTGCAGCCGGGGTGGGGGTGTTGCCGCTCCCTGCCCTCCCCGAGCAGGGCATCCTGCACCGCCCCCTGCCCTGCCCTGGGACAGACCCTCCAGCCCCCCAGGGCCTCCCCACTTCTGGGCAGACTTCAGACACCCCAGGCCATCCTGGAGGGCCCAGTACCCACCCCTGAGGACTGAGGGTGGGTGCCAGGGCTGTGGGGCCTGCCCCAGGGTGGGGCCACTGGCCAGGGCTCCAGTTCCCGGCCGGCCCCTGCTGAGGCCCCCAGCCTGCCGGGCTGTCCAGCATGGTGTGGATTTCGGCCTGTGAGGATCAAAGCTGGGTCCTGTTAGGCAGAGTCGGCCCTTCCCAGGACAGATAAGAAGCATCACGGCGCCACAGGGGGGCTCTGGGTCACCTTTCAGCCTCTGCGCAGATGCAGGCAAAGGCTAAAAAACACATCTCAGGACAGACACCAGACGTCCTCACCGCTCTGCTGAGACCCCTGGGGAGAAGCCGCCAGCAGGGGTGGTGTGAAGGAGGGGGCTGAGCAAGGGGACACCCAGGACTAAAGCCCCACACACACCAGTACACATGCATACGTATGCAAAGCCCACGGACCCACATGTGCCCACGTGCCCATCATTGGCCCCAGACTGCCCCTGAGGGGGCCAGTATCTGCCAGAGGGTCGGCCCCTCGGGACTGGGGTCACCCCACTCCATGGGCAAGGGAACAAGCCTGGCTGAGCCGGGATGGACAGCAAACCCCTCTGCTCACACCCCTGAAGGGACCCTTGCCTTCTCCACCCTCAGCCACACCAGCCGCCTGTGCCTGGGGGGGCCAGGAGGGGAGAGGAGGAGGAGAGTGCACTCAGAGCCAGTTGGCCGGGCAGGGCACGGGTGGCGGAGACCTGGGGCCGGCGAGGGTAGAGAGACCAGGCTCCCAGGCCCCCCACAGACACCCTGCTGGGCCCGGCCTGAGGACTGTGGGGTGGGCGGCCCCTCCAGCTCCTTGTGGAGCCCAGCCCTGGCGTCCACCGGGCCCTGGCAGCCGGGCCTGTGGGGCGGGTGAGGGCTGCTGGCTGGCTCACCCTCATTTCCTCTTGGCCTCCGGGCTCCAGGCGGCCGCAGGAACAAAGAGAGGATTGTGCCTCCTTCTGGGCCTGCTTCTGGCCGGCCGCTGCCCTCGCTGGGCCCCATGGGCTAGCCTCCGGCCGCCGGCTTGCAAGGGCTCAGGGAGCACGGGCACCCAGGAGCCTGCCCCAGGCTAAGCGGCCCGCCCGCCATCCCCTTCAGTGGCCACTGTCCATGCAGGGACATCAGCCACGACGTCTCTGTGGGCCTCTCTGTGCCTTCGCCTGTGCAGACACTTCCTGTCACCAGGCCACGGCTCATGGCTATCCAGCTCCAGCCCCTCTGCGCCTGGGTCCCCCGTGGCCTGTGATGCCTCCCACCACCCGTCCACCCTGCTGGACCGGAAGGAAGGGGCCCTGTCGTCTGTCCAGAGCAGGGCTCCTGGGTCACCAGAGGGTAGGCAGGAGGTGGACACCCTCTGTCTGCCAGCACACACCCCAACGTTCTGGGCCCAAAGCTACTTCTGCCACGTATTTAGTGAGGACCACTGTGTGCAGCGGTGGGCTCCAGAACGGGGACATTTGGCAGAGGGCACAGGCAACCAAGGGCACCCAACATCCCATCTCCCAGGTGGGCCTGTGGTCTTATGGTGGCAGAAGGCCTCAACAAGGCCGTGCTAACTGGACACCCACACTCGGGACATGGACAGAGATGGGAATGTGCCCCAGGGCCACCCCCACCTGAGCAGGGCTGCATCCATGCTCCAGCCAGAGACACTGGGCTCCCAGAGGGGAAGTGGGGCAGGAGCAGCAGCAGGCTCTACCTGCACAGCCCGGGCCGGGGGTCTAGCATGACACCCCGCCCCCCCCAGCCGTGCACAGCCTGCAGAGGCCTCAGGCACCATCCCCCGCCCCGTGCCACTGGGTTTAGCTCCACCACCACCATCAAAGGAGCTCTGTGGCCGCCCCGAGGAGCCGGGTGCCGATTGTCTTGGAGGGGCTCCAGGAAGGAACAGTGGAGAACAGCTTTTAGAAGAAAGTGGAAAAAATAGAGGAAAAAGCTATGAAGGAAGAAGGAATTTGCCTCTGCAGAGCCCTGCCCGTCCCACCCACCAGCCGAACCGGGCCCCTCATGCCCAGGGCTGAGTCAGAGCCCTGGGGTACTGGCCAGGCACACGATGTGGTGGGCGGTGCTGCCCAGGGCACACAGGTGGGGGAAGGCGGGGGTCATGGCTCCCTACAGCCCGGAGCCAGGAGTGGGTAGGGTTGGGACCCCAGGACCCCCACTGTCCTGCCCACCCGTCAGAGGGTCAGAGCCAGACGGAGGCCAGATGCTGGCTCCCAGAGGGGGCTCAGAGAGGGCAGGGGTTCATGACCACCCTGAGCTCATGGCCCCTTGTTCACAGGGTCCTGCCTAAATCGAAGTGGCCTGCCAACCAGGTACCCAGGGCATGGCCCAGAGGGGTTCCCAGCCAGGCAGGGGGCAGCTCTGGTTCTGTCCCCAGCTCAGGGGGTGGTTCCTGGGGGGCTGCTGGGATGATGCTCAGAGGGCCTGGAGCCGTGAGGACGATGGTCCCAGGGGAGAGTCTCACATATCTCCAGGCACCCACTGAGGCTCGTGGTTTTCCAGGAAGTCTGGGTACAACCCGCTTCCCCCATCCCTTATCCGGAGACCCGAGAGGAGCCCAGCGCCACAAGCGGGCTCCCACTCTTAGTTGCCACTGGAGCCCACCTGCTCCTCCTCCCTTCAGGATGGAGACTGCTGGGTGGGGAGAGGGACATACTGCTTTCCAGCGGAGACCCCTGCCCAAGGCCCAGCCTCCTCCATTCCTCTCACCTCCCTGGTTCTGTGGCCCTTGCCCCTCCCTTCAGGGAGCCCCTGGACCCCTGGCTCCTCAAGAAGCAGATGGAGCCTCAGCCCTGGCAGCAGGGCAAAGACACCCCTGCCGGTTCCCCACTGTCCTCTTAGTGAGGGCCCTTCCAGGACCAGGGGAGGGCTCTTTAGGAACACAGGAGCTGGGCCTTCCCCGGGACTCCCTGGGGAAAACCCACCACCCACTGCTCCACTCCCTCCCTCCACTCAGGATAAGGCCAGCCTGACCCTCCCTCCAGCCAGCTGTTGGCAGCTGTCACCACCTGCCGGCCACAGGCCAGATGCCCAGCAGCTGTTGGCTGTCGCAGGGAGTGGGGGTGGGGTGTACAGCTGTGGTGGGGGGCAGGGCAGCCTCAGGCCCCACCACTCTCTCACCTGAGGCTACTGCAGACCCTCTGTGTGTCCTCCCCCTACCCCTGGAGGGGGTGCATGGGGAGAGACATCTGGCTCCAATCTGGACCCCTCCCTGAGGCATCACCCACCCCCCCTACACAGGAGGCCACTTGCTCCTCCCCCCAAGACTTGGCTTGGGACAGCTGGTGGCATCCTCACCCACTTGCCCCCTTGGCCTCCCTGGCCTGTGAAGGTGGTGTGGACAGGGGTCGGCACAGCTTCTGGGGACGAGCACATGCCCCTCCAGCTTGGGACAGAGGCCTTGGTGTGGCTGGAGGAGAGAGTGAAACTCCAGGCCACAGGCCCGGACGGACGGGGCCTGAGGTCAGGAAGTAAGGGGCAGCGTGTGACCCTGGCTGCGGGGCTGCCACTCCTAGGAAGCCCCCGGCCGCCATGCTGGCCATTGGACCCGACCCAGGCATGCTGCCTTGTCATCCCAGACAAACTCCAGACCCAAGGCCCCCTGAACAGAAACAAGTGGGACCCTGAGAGGCAGACATGTGCACAGCCACCACCCCCCCCACCCCCCGCAAGCCCACTCCTTGCCCTGCCCCAGGCTGAGGCTGAGTCTGTGCTGAGTCTCCACCCCTCCCCCCACCTCCACCACACCCCAGGCTGAGCGGAATTCCCAGGGCGGGGGCACAGTGGCTGGGTCAGTGGCTCCCTCCCATGGAGCCGCACAGCTAGGGCACTAGCAGCTGACTGGGCCTCAGCAGCCGCTGGGTCTGCCCCTGGCTGCTGCCCATAGAAGTGTATCGGGGAGCCCCTGAGCCCACCGCACAGGGCCTCAGGCCCCCTCAGCAGACGAGTGGGTTCGGGAGGCCAGACGGCACTGCCGAGGGTTGCTGCCCCCAGGGTCGTCCCCACAGGAGAAGCCCCAGGGGGCAGGAGAGGTGGGCTCCGCACCTCAGGATCCCTCAGGCCCAGGGAGGTGTTCCAGCTCCCACCTGGTATCACCGAAGCCCGTGGGCCTATGGGGGGCTGGGGGGGCTTGGGGGGCTGATGGTCCCTGCACAGGCAGCTGCAGTCCAGGGACCAGAGTGTCTGGGGCGGGGCGCCAGCCTCAACGGACCCCGAAGCCAAAGCAGGGGCTGTGGAGAGCTGCGCAGGGCGGGGTAGGGTGGGGGGGCCCTGGGGTTGCTGACAGGACTGGGCTGAATCTCCAAAGGGACAGCGCACACCTTCACAGGGTCAAGCGTGCAGGGCTGGGCTGCCAGTGCTGGAAGCCAGAGCTGCCCCTGGGCCCGTCCCAGGCTGGGGAGTGGACGCCTGAGGGACGGTGCCAGGGGTCATGGTGAAGGGCTGGTCCAGTGACCAGGCCTATCTGTAAGGAGGGACAGACAGTGTGAGGGCTCTGTGCAGGGCCTGTGGCCATCCTGCTAGGGCCCAGAGCCGCCAGGGCTGGACGGACATATCCCCTGGGGCTCCTGTCCTGTCTTGTCGTCTTCACCAGGTAGGGGGAGTGTAGACCCTCTCTGCTCCCTCCTTCACCCCACCTTCAACCCCTGACCCTGCCCTCTGCTCCCACAGGTCAAGTCCCCTCAGAGCTCAGTGTGGGGGCTGGAGGTATGGCCATGGGGAGGGGGTCCTGTCACAGATCCCACCAGCCCCGGGGCCACTGCAGGCTAGCCCTGCCTTTGGGTCACCAAGGGTTTCTGAGCTCCAGCGGGCCCTCCATCAGCATCCCCAGACATGGTCCTGGCCAAATACTTCCCCAGAGACACTCTCATGAGGCCTAAAAGTAAACCCCAAACCCAAGGACTCTGCATCACCCAAGCCCTCCAGGAGAGCACCTGAGCCCCAGCTTTCCCCAGGCCAGAGTGGCCATGTGGGGCTAGTTACATGGTGGGGTCAGCACAGGGCACAGAGGGTGCCCCGGCCAACAGGTCCCACCCTTGCCCCCTCCACCCAGCCAAGTCCTTCCATGGGTCCCCTGGATGTGGCAGGGGCTCTATTGAGTGCTGTGGGCTCCTGGGACACCAAACCCAGCCAGGAGGCCTAGCTCCCCAAGCAAGGGTGGCCCCGCATCACACCCTGCCTCCCACAGCCCCTGACACAGGGCCAGGACCCTCCAAGCCCCACAAAACCCAGCGTCAGCAGCTGAGGCAGCCTGGCCATCCTCTGCGGGCTCTTAGCCCCGGGTTCTGAGTCCAGGCCAAGGCTGTCCCCATCCTGTGTCCTGACTGCATGTCCCATGTTCCTGACACTCTCCTGTGTCCCATATCCTGCATTCCTGTCCCTGTCCCCTGGCCTGACCCCAGGACAAGACTCTGATCTCCTGCCAGGCCGTCCCAACCCAAGTCCTGTGCGGGTGGGGTTGTCCCACGTCCCCCTCATTCTCACCAGCCTGGGTCCCCCCCCCACCCTGGACAGCTGTAGGATGAGACTCCCCTTTGAAGCCAGGATGGCCGGGAAGGGTGCGTGTTGGCGGGGAGGCTCGCGCCCAAAGTGTCAGAGCGGTAGCCGCCCTTTCAAGTACTCTGGGCTTCGAGGGACCGGCTTATCACCACCCGGGAACAGATCGGGGGAAAGCTTGTAGCCCAGCTCAGTACTGGAGCTCCACCCGCCGTGTGCCGTGCCCCCACCAAGGACGCCAACAGCGGCCTCCTGAAGTGGCCTGTCAGAAGTCCCTGTCCAGCCTGGCATGGCCGGGGGTCACTCTGAGGACGCAGCTGGGTCCCTCTCCTCTGCCTCCAAACCAGGAGCTCCCAGGGCAGGGCCCGGCCCTGCCCCACAGAGAACCCCACAGAGCTGGGGACACCAGCTGTTGTGTCCTTGCTGGTGGTCCCCAGAGCCTTGACGGCTGCCTGCTGACCTTTCTGCCCAAGCAGTAGGGGCCATGGCGGGGGGGCCAGGGGAAGCCCACCCCCCACACCCCCCTCTGTCCTTAGGGCCCCATCCTGGGTGGGGGACCTTAACACCAGCTGAGTCTTGTCCCTCTGCATCAGACCTGGGAGTCCCCAAGAGGGGACCGGGCACCCACAGGGCAGAGGCATGGGCTCAGGAGCAGGGTGGAATTGGCAGAAAGGCCAGGCTCCAAGAGAAGCTCCACTGCTAGTTAGCCACCAGAGGTCTGCTCGAGGAGGCCCAGTCCTGTGACCCCTGGGGCCCCCATCTTTCACAGCCCCTGCACCCGGCCTAGCGTCTACTCTCCCCAGTCTCACCCCTCCCCCATGCCCTGGACCCCGCGGTCTGTCCACACTGCCGTTCCCTCCGCTGCCCCCACATGTGGTGTGCAGGAAACGAGATCCTATCCTGGGAGTGTGGGGCACAGGGTAATCCCTACAATATGGGGGGGACTCAAAATGGGACCTTGAAACAGAGGGGACAGAAGTCAGGGTCAAGGATTACCCAGGTAGACCCTGAAATCTCCCAGGGGTCATGCAGCACAGAGTGGAAGACATCCCAGGTGAGCAGAAGTACAGGGTGGGGCCAAGGGAGAAGGATCTGGAAGCCACAGGTGGCCCCTGAAAAGGGCATGAGAGGGGTCTGGACCCATGTGGTCACATCCCTAGAGCAGGAAGCTGAGGTCTTTGTGGGACAGGCTGCAGCTGAGGACCCTGAGCCCCAGGGTGTGGTAATGAACACATAGGGCTTCGGGGAGACCGGGCAGGGTCCCCATGTGTTCACAGAGTCACCAGTCCCTCAGTGCCTGCCTCTCCTCAGAAGCCCTGAAAGGGCGCAGGGGGTGTGGAGCCCAGGGCTGCTGGTCTCAGTGAGAGCCAGGACCCAGGGCCCTGCCGGGCCTGTCTTGCCCCTGAGAGACGGACCATCAGAACTCGTTGGGGACAGAAGACAGGGGCAGTTCCCCTGTGAGGCCCAGGCAGAGACACTGGACCTCAGCTGGGAAGGGCACGGGCACCTTTGGAGGTCCAGGCGGGGGGCAGGAGCTGTACCCTCCCAGGTGCGGGGGGGGGGCGGGGGGGCGGGGGAAACGGCTCACTCCCATGGCCTATGGATGTTCCGTAGCCTGAGTTCTCCCCGGCACCCAAGGCTGACTCTTCCCATCCCACCCCCACCTGGGAGAGATACGCATCCGGGCTCCGGCCCCCACAGCCTGTCCTGTCTGGAGAGCATCGGCTGGTCACCAGCTGTGGCTGCCTGAAGCCCAGCTCCCCCTGCTTGCCCAGCAGAACTCCCACAGCTGGCTTCCCATGGTGTCCCCTGAAGTTGGCCACCACCAGCCCTGCCCAGACTCGGTCACTGCCTATGGACTCAGGATCGCCGCAGTATGCCTTCCCTCACGGCTAGCCCCTGCCTCCTTGGGGCAGAAAGAGTGGGGTCCATCCTGGGGAGGCCAGGGGGCCCAGTGGAAGAGGGCCAGAGGATGGGGCCTAGCCCCAGACACCAGAGGACAGTGTTCCCAGACCTGCCCTCGGCTGAGGAGAAGGGAGCCAGGGTGGGGCTTGGCCCTGACCTTGGGGAGCTCCGGCTGCAGGGAACCAGCAGGTAGGTGGTGAGTGCCCTGGCCTGTATAGGGCTGGGCAGAACCTATTCATGTTCCCTCCAGTGCCTCAGACACCAGCAAGGCCCCATTCCTTCAGCCAGACCTTCCGAGGCTCTGGGGACCCAAAGCACCTCACACGAGTGGCTTTGCTAAAATCACATTATCTTAGTGCCTTTTCTTAAGACACAGTGAGTCCCAGCCTCAGGGTCCCCAGCTGGAGTGAGACCATGGTTCATGGCCCAGTAGTGGCTAGCAGACTCGGGACTGTATCCTCTAGGTGGCAGACACCAGGACAGGGATGACAGCGAGGCCCCAGCCCTCCGAGGCCACCAGCTGAAGCCCCAGAGCGTGGGGCAGGGAAAGCACAGGCCCTACACTGAGGGCCCTCAGGGCCATACAGGTAAGAGACGGGACATCCACTGGACCAGGCAGGACTCTAGCTGGCTAGGGAGCTGCTTGCAAGGGTGTTAGTCAGTCAGTGCTCCAAACACGGCCACCTGAGTCCAGTTCAGGGCAGTTGACGGGGCCCCGGGACCCCAAGGTGTCATCCCAGAACCTTAGGCCAACTACAGGACTCCTGGAGCCCAGGCCTGGCACACAGGCCCACGGGCATGGGCATGCACACAGCTGTACACAGACATAAGCACACATGAGCACACATGCCTGTACACAGACCTGGGCCTGCACACACATGCACACGTGCACAAGCCAAAGGCAGAAACATCAGCTTAATGGAAGAGGATGCACATTTTCTTGTTTAACAAAATAAATTAAATATACGAAGCTTCAGCTCAAACTCTATATAAAATTACAGAGGTCTGGGGCTGCCACAGGCAGTGGGGCGATGGTGCCCGGCCCTGAGGCAGCTGTCCAGTTGGCCAGCAGGCCAGGTGCGTCCCGGGCCTGAGGTCAGGCAGGCTCTGCGGTACACCTTCCTTCCAGCATTATTAATATTATTATTTTCTTTTCTTAAATATAAATATCAAGGGCCCTTCGCTCTGGCGGGGGCAGGGTCACCCCCAGGGGGCTCCAGCCTCTCAGGGCAGGAGCCAAGACTGCTCTGCCTGACCTCCCGGCCCGGGAGCCTGGGGAATGCCCGGACAGGTACTGGTAAACAGACAGCCGCTGGTGGAGGCCTGGGTAGGGACACCGTAGCCGGCACGGGGCAGGACTCAAGGTTTGGCCAGGGTCCTCTCAGACCCCCTGCCAGGTGCGGGGAGGGGTGGCTTGACCATGGCCCCTGTGGAATCCTCCTCATGGGGCTAAGGGTTCCTTCATCAACTAGCCCATTGCTACATGCACACTGCAAAATTGCCGGCACAGACCTTCCCAGGCGTCTTAGTCTGAGGGTGTGTGTGTGTGTGTGTGTGTGTGTCCAGAGGTATGTGTGTGTGTCACCCAGGGCGCCCCAGGGTGCTGACTGTGCCTCCTGCCTAGGCCCCAGCTCTCTGCGCAGCCACCCGCCCCCCATGGGCCCGCTGCCCCGACCCGGGCCCCGAAGGGCGAGTGGGCGGGGCCCCACCCTGTGGCACTGACTAGCACTGGTAGTGGATATGCTGGTGGACCTTGCCCTCCACGTGCGAGTGCGTGTGCGAGTGCGTGTGTGTGTGTGTGTGCACATCCGTGTAGAGTTTGGGATAAAGTCTGGGCCCGGCAGATGGGCCCGGGCCCAGCAGATGCTGGGGTGCCGCCGGAGGCCCGAGCTCCTCGCACAGCCCCATGCCAGGGGCAGGGCCGAGGCTGGAGGGCATGGGACGGTCCTTGTCCCCGGCCCGGTCGCGGGTGGCCACGGGCGGGCGGTGTGCAGGCAGAGGTGGGGTGGGCCCAGGTGCACATGGCTTCTTCTTGGCCTGGCAGAGCCACAGGAGCACAGTTCCAAGGATGAAGACAGCGCCAGCCGGGATACCGATGACCACGGGCCACGGCAAGCTGGTGGTCGAGGACGAGGGGGCCACGGGGGGCCCTGGCGGCTTGGGGTCTGCAAGAGAGGCCAAGGACGGGGGTGGGGAGAGCAATGTCGCCATGGGTCCCGGGACAGCCCGCGACCGGCCAGCCCGTGGCCTCACGTGGCGCCTCGTGTGGCCGGGGTAGGAGCAGGGAGGGGGCGCACCTGGCAGCACGGTGAGGAAGGCGCTGCGGAAGCTGTAGCCCATGGTGTTGGCCCCCAGGCAGATGTACATGCCGGCATCATCCTGGCGTGCGCGCGCAATGAGCAGCTTGTTGAGGTAGGAGCCATCGGGCCGCGACCACACATCCCCCGTGGGCAACACCACGAACTTCTGGCCACCCACATCGATGGTGGAGTTGTAGCGGCCCTCGGCGCCATACTCCACACGCTTCAGCCACTGGATCACCGGCTTCACGTCACTGCGCACTTTGCACTGGAAGGATGTGGTGCCCCCGAAGTCCACGGTCGTGTTCACGGGGTGCGTGCCCGTGAGGACGGGCTTGGAGCGTGTCCGCTCTGCACGGAGACACAGCGGGTCGTCGGCGCCACCCCGGGCCGCCCCCACCCCACCCCCGCCCCGGCCCCAGCCCCCAGCACTCACGGATCACGTCCACCTTGTAGGTTGCATTGATGGCGCCTGCACGGTTGGACACACGGCACGTGTACCTGCCACTGTCCTCAGGACGCAGGTTCTTCAGGCTCAGTGTCCACTTCTTCTTCCTGTGCTCCCCAGCCTCCAGGCCCGTCAGGGCCTGGTCGTCCTTCATCCACATGATGTCAGGCCGTGGGTGCCCACTGGCCACGCACTTGAGCCGCACGGAGCTGCCCACGGGCCGAGCGATCACACGACGCCTCATCTTGGAGGGCTGTGTGAAGCGGGGCCGCGCTGCGGGATGGCCAGCACACGGGTCAGCAGGACACTGGGAGGCCACCCCACCCATGCCCAGGGAGGACGGCGACGCCCACCCCTTCTCACCCCACTGCTTGCCGGCTGCATCCTCCTGGCCCCCGGAGGCACCGTCGTGCCCCAGACGCTCCCTTCCTGCGCCAGTATCATCTGCAGAGAGGAGGGCAAATGAGGGGGGCCCCAACAGTGCCTCCCCCCGACCCCAGGCTGGTTCCCAGGCCCTGGCCTCGGGCCCAGCTGGGAGAGCTCTGCAAACACACATGCGCGCCCCCAGGGCACACCCACCTCTCAGAATCCCAGAGACAGCTGGGCAAGAGCTGCCCGCCCAGCCCACTGCCTGGGTGCAGGTGACCCCAACAGAGCCCCCCCGGCTCCGGGGGGTCTGCAGGCCCAGTGGGAGGAGGGGGCCGGGCCCGCCCGGCAGCTGCGGTAACCCTAGCCCACATCAAGGGGGCCGAGGCCTTGGAGAGCTGACATGGCTCACATACCGCCTCGTCACCCTCCCCTCTCAGAGGACAGTGGGGGGGACACCAGCCGTGTTCCCATTCCACGATCCAGAGCAGGGGGCCCAGCGGGGGTGGGGCAGGCCAAGGAATGCCCTTCCTATCACAGCCTCCTCCACCCAGCCAGGGACCCAGCGAGGGGGCTACACAGGTCAAGCTCACCCCCTTTGCGAGACAGGGCGCCATGGCTGCCAGGGAGCCCCACCTCCAGGGACCCAGCCCGGGAGCCCTCCCGGAACAAGCGAGCCACGGGTGTGTCTCTGGGGACCCCGCCAGCCCCCACACCAGAGCCCCAGAGGCAGAAGAGAACACAAGGCCCTTGGCGGCCCCTCTGAACTCTGAAATCTGAGCCTCAAAGTCAGAGCCGACACCAAGGCCCGGCCTCCCAGCCGGCCCTTCACAAGACCACCACCCTGGGGCTCTCCCGTGCCCACTCCTGCCACCCCCTAGCCAGCCTGGGTCTCCCCATCAGCAGAAGCTCTGGGGACCCCGTGGCACAGGCCTGAGGAGGGCCTGGGCTTGGGGTGGTGGCCCCAGAGGTCAGGCCCCTGTCCTGGGCTTAGAGGAAGCGGGCAGGTGGGTCTCTTCCTGGTAGCAGCACTGGGGTGGGCTGGGGCTGCACAGGGAAGGTCTGCTTCCCGGGCTCATGTGGACTCGGGCTCACACAGCATGGCCCCAGCATGGGCATCACTGACCCATCACGATGAGGGTGTAGTTGACGCTGAGGCTGCCGAAGCCGTTGGTGGCCTTGCACACATAGGCGCCGGCGTCCTCCCGCTCCACCTCCTTCACCTTCAGGCCCTGGGGCAGCACCCGGAAGCGGCTCCAGCCGCCATGAATGGTGCGGCCGTCCTTGGTCCACATAGTCAGCGGCGGCGGGTCTCCCTCCACAGGGCACTGCAGCCGCACAGTGCGGCCCAGCCGGGCCACCTGCCTTGGAACCACCTTGTCTGCCATCCTCGGGGGGCCTGTGGGTGGGTCAGAGGGCTCAGTCAGGGAGGAGCGGGTGGCCAGCGATCAGGAGTGCAGGCAGGCCTGCGTGCAGGAGCCCCGTCGGCTGCCTGCCTGCCCAGCCCAGGCAGCGGGGGTCTGAAGCCCTGGGCCCTGGCCCCAGCCCGCAGGGGTCAGCAGTCTCCCGGATCCCACCACTGCCAGGATCTGAGATCCCCGGATGTGCTGTCACATCGTGTCACGGAGGAGCCAGGATACAGAGGGACCAGAGCGGCTCACCCAGGCTGCGCGTCCACAGGCGAGCCAGGACGGACCCCCATGTACTCCCCACAGGCAAGGCACATGGCACCAAATCCGTGTAGCACAAACAGACGTGTCTTGTGGTCTGGTCGGTGCCCGGCTATGTGTGCCTGGCCAAGGGCCTCCCTGATGCCAGCGGCACCTCGGCAGGAGGCTGGGCAGAGTGGCATGATAGAGCAGCATGACCCTGAGTCCCTGGGGTCCAAGGGCAAGCAGCAGGGTTCCTGTCTGGCTGGCAGCCCCCTGCCCACTGTCCCCCAATAGGAGAAGCCCAAGTCACCGGCGGGAAGAAATCCACTCCCAGCCCTGTCCCAGCTCACGGCCAGCCTCGGTGCCTCCTGGGTGTAGGGGCAGCAGGCACAGCGAGCCGGCTGCAGAGGACACTGCAGGCGTCCCAGAGAGGTGGGGTTGCCTCCTGACCAAGCCCCAAGGCTCCTGCACCTTGGGGTGACCTCAGGGGGCACTGAGCCCTTACACTTGCCCTGCTGACCGTACCCCCAGACCAGGACAGACGGCTCTGGGCACCCTGTTGCCCTTCCGGGGCCTAGCTCCCAGGATCCTGCCCTTTTTGGCTGTTGGCCAGGGGTGCTCACTCCACACCGTGGCCACTCGGGCCTGGACGGCCTGAATCCTGCATCCTGGCCTTCCAGAGGAGCCGGCCGGCGGCCGCCTTGAGATGCACAGCTACGGGGCCTGCGGGCAGCACGTGTTCTCAAGAACCAGCTGGTGTTTCTATGGTGTGTAGGTACCAGCTGGCTGTGTTGCCGGCCTTCCCCACAGGACCCAGAGCGCGTCCCTAGGCTTTCCAGAAGCTCGTGGCAGCTTCCCGCGCACCACCTCGCAGGAGACCCGTGCGGAGCGCAGCCCCACACCACTGGTGTGCAGGCGGTGAGGGCAGAAGGTGCTGGCCCCCATTCGGATGGAGATAGCTGACAGACCAGGGTCTAGGCAGGGAGGGTCCCGGCTTTGCTAGGGGGATGGAGGGTTGGGGGGCACATCAGGGGCACGGCAACACCAGGCCCTTCCCTCTATGCCCTCTATGCCCACTGGTGAAAAGGGAGCTTGAGGTGGGGGAGGGCCCTACCCAGCCCCACCCACCCTACCAAGCACACCCCCAGGAACGCTTCTGCCTCTGCTAGGGTTCCCCCCACTCCTGCCATGGGGCTCCTAACATGGGCCCCAGGCCATCCCTGCACTCTCAGCCAGCCCCCTCCTCATCAGGCCCTCAGGGCCCCAGCAAGCAGCTGCTGAGATCTACCTCTCCCTAATTTCTCAACTGCATATGGGGCCCCCCATATGTCACAGTGAGATGGTTGCGGGGGTCTCCTGAGGCCCCCTGGCGTGCCCAGGGTCCCAGCCTCACTTCCAGGCAGGCCCTGTCCAACACCTGTCCGTGCTTACAATCCCACTATTCAAAGGGGCACCCCAGACTGCAGTTCAGAAAGGGCACCCCCTCAGCCTACCCCCAGGCTGACACCTGGCTGTTCACACAGGCCCAAACACTGCCTGGCAAGCGTCGGGGGCTAAGACGGTGTCCCTCTCTCCCGGGGCTTTCCTGTCCCGGCCCCATCCTGGAAGAAGCCTGTGTCAGTGGCAGAGAGAGGACCCAGCAGACAGCGCTTCCGGGGCCAGGAGAGGCACCTGCAGCCCTGCCCCCTCCCTGTACCAGGCAGGGGGGTGTGAGGAGTGGGGGTCAGGGGCATCTACTGGGCCGCAGAGGCCACAGGCCCCTCAGCCACTGCGGAGAGGAGGACAGAGCCCAGTGACTGCCAGACGACTGGAGGTGTGGCCTCGAGGGCTGGCCTGCATGCAGGACAGGGGGACAGGCAGGCAGGCAGCCAGAGGCCCCAGCCGGAGCCAGCCTTATCCTAAAGCAAACAGCCCCTTTCCCCTCCCCCTGAGCCGGGCCTTCCCTGCCCCCTCCACCCCCTGCCTCTGCAGAGACCCCAGCAGGCTCACCGGAGGGAGCCCCCCCAGATTCCTGGGGATTTTGGCCGCCAGTGCGACTGCCACAGCTCTATATTTAGCTCAGGAAACACAAGCCCCCATTGTTCCACCTGGTCAGGTGCCCGACCCACCCAGCCAGAGGCAAACTGAGGCAAGACCTGAGGCAGATGGGCAGCTGGAGGGTGTGCAGGGGGCAGAGCGGGGGCAGTTTCCCACCAGCTCCAGGGCAGCATCTGGATCCTTCAGCACAGGCACCTTCCCCAGGAGCACGACCTCCAGGAAGCCCTTGACCTTCCACGTGCCCCAAGCCACAGCCTTGGGGAATTTCGGCGGGCATGGGCTGTATGGGATGTGGATGGCCATGTGGAGGGGTTAAATGGAGGCCGGGGCTGGGTCTGGGTCTCACCCCTCAAGGGGGCTGAACATCAATGCGGTAGGCAGAGAGAGGACCACCACAACCCCCTTTCCTCCCTCTCTCCTTCCCGCCCTACCCCATCCCCACAGCTGTGACAACATACTAGAATGGGGGTGTGGGGAGGGGTCAGGGGGCAGCAACCAGGAAGACCCCATATATCCAGCCTACACTTCCAGGCTTCCCAGCCACCACCCAGAACTCAGGTGCCACACATCCACCTGATCATGCCATCTCCAAACGCTGTCCCCAGACACATGGGCTGTCCCCCAGCCACTGTCCCCCAGACACACAGATTGTCCCCCACTCTCTCAGACACTGTCCCCAGACACACAGGTTGTCCCCCACACTGTCCCCAGACACACAGGCTATCCCCCAGACACATAGGCTATCCCCCAGACACTGTCCCCCAGACACACGGGCTGTCCCCCAGACACTGTCCCCAGACACACGGACTGTCCCCCAGACACTGTCCCCCAGACAGTCCCCAGACACACAGGCTGTGTGTCTATCCCCAGACAGGGGCTATCCCTCAGACACTGTTCTCAGACATGTGGGCTGCCCCCCAGATGCACACACCCTACCCACACAGGTTCCCAGGCACACGCACATACACAATCATACACCAACAGTAGAGGCAAACTCCCCACACCAGAGACCCCCTTGCCCCACCTGCTGTGAGGACAGTTGCCCAAGGGTTAAAACAAGGTCCCACTGTAACCTCAGCTGATGCTGTCCTATCCCAGCAGAGCCTAGAAGGGCTGAAGGAGCAGGGGAGCTGGGACGGATGGAGGGGTGACACATGCTGGAGGGCTAGGGACAGGACCTCAATGGCAGTCTAGCCCATGCAGTTTCCACATACCGTCGGGGGCCACCTGAAGCGCAGCCCCCCACACCTCCCTAACCCTCACAGCCTCTACACTGCCCATCCCCTCCTGGTATCTCTCCCCAACACCCTCCCCAGCCCCCCTAGGGGACTGCAGTGCCCCTCTTGGGGTGGCCTGTTCCGGCCACTCCATCTGAACCACACCCGAGCCCCCGTCCTGTTCAGGTTTGTCTCAGGCCTGGCTGTGGGGGCACTGCCCGTGACATACTCTCCCTCTCTCCACCGCGCAAGGCAATCATGACCTGCTGACCCCGAGTGGCCTTCATGAGGAGCTGGGCCAGACACCAGCCCTCCCGGGGGCCCCAAGTGCCAGTCCATGCTGCCCACACGGGGGCCACGGACACGGGTGGAAGCAAGGGGCTGCAGGAATCAGCTGGTCAGTACATCAGAGCTCACTCCATTCCCAGTCAGCCCTGAGAAGCCCTGGAAATGGCCAGCCTGGAAGGAACCCTCCGGCTGGGTTGGGGAGCCATCAGGCTGACGTCGTTGGGACTGGCTGGGAAGGGACTTTGGATGGCCAGCCGGAGCCACTGGAGCTCTCCTCCTGGAGAAGTCAAGTGGTCTGGAAAAGAGGACTCCAAGGACACTGTGACAAGGCCTGATGGGGGGTGGGGCAGGGAAGCGAGGCAGGTCCCATCTATCCTGGCTGTACGCCCTGAACCAGCAGAGGCAGGGGGACACTCTCCGGGAGAGTGGGGGTCCCTGCACTGGTCCCCGTGGTGGGTGAACACCATGCAGAGGCGGACCTGGAGCCAGTGCCCTTCCCAAGAAGACAAGGGCTGGGAGGCCGAAAAGAGGGGGCCCAGATGAAGACCACCCCAGGGCAGCTGTGAGAGGCAGGGCTCAGCCTCCGCCCTGGTTCTGAGCCACTCTGGTGCACTCGTGCACACACATAGGCTCCCAGTCACCAGCAGGCCCGGGGCAGCCCCTGGGGGCTGGACACATGGGATCTGTGGTGGAACTGGTAGGACTCACAGGGTGGGCAGTTGCCCCAGAAACCAGGGTGTCTGTGTGCAGCAAAGGGACAGCTTGACCCACTGAGTCAGCAAGCTGTTCACGGTGTCCGGCCCGACACACCGCCTGGGGAGCAGCACCATGGAAGGCAACAGGCCAGGGAGGGGAGAACTCTCCAGGTCTGTCCCCGGCCCTGGAAGCCCCCAGGCGGACCTCCAGCCCAGCCCTGACCAGGGCTCCTCCTCCTTGCCACTCCCAAGACACACACAGGGGCCATAGAGCATTCCCTGACAGGCTGCTGCCCTGGGGAGGGGGTCCCCACAGGAACTGCCAACAGCTAACGGCACCCACACCCATGGCCCCAGGACCAGTCTAGAGGGCTCAGTGGTACACCCCGGTGGCTGTGTCCAGAGCCTGCCAAGTCCACAGACTCCAAGCTGACCCCTGCCCCTCTCCCCCACCTCAGAAAAACATCATGCACCTAGAACTGGTCTAGCATCACCACCTCCCTAGAGGGGCCCAGCACCAGCCCCAGCCCCGGAGCCAAGAAGGACCTGATCCCCTGGGTCTCCCTCACAAGCTGGCGCTGGACCCAGGGGACAGGGTAACAGGACAAGAGGCCCAGCGTACCCAAGGGCCCTGCCCGTCATGGGCTTGAACCCGTGTGACACGGTGTTTCCTGAGCCTGGAACCCCGGGCCAGAGGTTGGCACCAGTGCTGCTCCTCACTGTGAGGGCTCAAGCGCCGGACGGCCCAAGCCCCAGGCCACAGAGCCCCACACTCCCACCCACACCAGCTTCACCCACCCCAGGGTCCCAGCCAACAGCCCACAGCCAGCTTCTTGCTGACAGACTATAGATACGAGGTTGTGGCACACTGGGACCCCTGAGATCTCGCAGGCTGCAGGGCATACAGCACCCGCTGCCAGGCTCCACAGCGAAGCCCATGGTCCCCACCAGACCGAGCAGGCCGCTACAGAGTGCCAGGGCCAGCCAGTGGCCTGGCTGTCCTGGGGCTCAGCATGGTGGGGTCAGAGAAGATCACCGCCCAGGACAGTCCCAGGCCAGAGCTGGGCACAGCTCCCTCTCCACCACCTGCTGCCCCAGGCCCCGTTATCTCTTCATAGTGCAGGACTTGTGTAAATCTCTAACAAACTGGGGAAGAAAGCCATTGTTTCCTGCCACGAAGGGAAGCCCTGGGCATCAGCAGGCCCCAGGCTAGAGTACTTCCCTGCCACACTGTCCCCTGCATTCCAGGGACAGACCTGGGAGCCCCTGACTCATGCTGGTTCTCCCCAAGGGGGCCGGTCCCTGTGGGACGAAGGGACCCAGGCCCACCAGCCTCGAGGCCCTGGCCCAGCAACTCACTGGGGACAGGAAGCTAGCCCCCAGGAGATCCCCAACCCCTTTTCCCTGCACCCAGCCAACCAGCCTCTCAGCCCAGTCCTGGCCTATTCCCACTCCTGGCCCCCATCCATCCATGCGGCCCCAAGATGTCCACCCTGGTCAGTGCGACCTGCCCGCCTCTGCCCATGCTCTTCCCGCACCCAGAAGCCATTCTCCCCTCACCTGACCAGTACTCATACCTCCTTCCAGGCTGTGCTGCCCACATCTCTCCCCATGCCCCCAACCCCCTCCCCCAGCCTTCCTGGACTGTGGACTCTCTGGCTGCAGACCTAGACTGAACTAGCCCAGGACAGTGGCCCCCACTACCCTCGGGCCCCAAGAGTAGCCACACTGAACACCCACAGGCTTGACCAGGAGCACACAGTGACCACCACTAGAAAGACAGATGGCAGGCAGGGTGGGGTGGCAGCATGGGCCAGAGGCTGTGTCCTGGACATGCCAGGGCTACGGTCACTGGGAAGGCACAGAAGGCCCGCCACCAGCAGCGACGCGGCCAGCAGGGAGACTCCAGGCCCACGGGACCACTGCCTGCCTCCGCCAGCACTCTTAGCAGTGTCCAAACCCCAGGCCGGAGGCTGAGGCCACTGCTGGGAAAAACCAACATTTCCCCATGGCACTGGGCGGGGGTTGAAGGCCCATTGATTCCCGCACAATGAAGAAGGAGCCTGCGGTAGGAGTTTCCAGGCCCAGCCAAAGGCGACTTTGTTCATAGCTCCCTCCTCCCCCCCAGAGGGGACAGTGATTTATTTTCTCTTCCAGGAGTGGGGCCCGAGACATAAATGGGGCGGCTGGCCTGCATCCCCACCTCACAGCGTCTGGGCCCAGCTCCCGCACATCCACCTCAGCTGGGGCTGCCTGGCGGGGGCGGGGGTGGGGGTGGGGGCTGCGGCCTGGCCAGAGGCCAAGCAAGGTCAGCCAGCGCACACGCACACGACGACAGCCCTCCTGACGGCCGCGCGTCCTCCGCACGCCCTCACACACACTGGTGGGCCCTTCTCAACATAGCCCAGATGGCAAGAAGTCACTATGCCTGTGGCGTGGGGCAGCCAGCAGCCAGCGCCCGGCCCTGGGGGCGGCGCTCGGCCCTCCCAGGGCACACCAGCACAGTCCAGGGGACAGGAAGGTGACTTCGAGGGCTGGCTGTCCAGAGACCTGTCCACTGCTTCCCTGTGGAAAAGCTCAAGCCAGACAAGCCCTTCCACAAGTTCTTCTAGAGCTCTCTGGGAAGGGCAAGGTCATCGGAGCTGCTTGAGTTCCCACTGTGAGAAACCCAAATCCTATCTTCCCTCCAATTTGGAAAAAGCTGTTGAAGACAAACCCATCCTGATTGTGAAACTTTCAGAAAGGGGAACTTTGAAAATATGATCTGGTGTAGAGACGGGCTGACTGTGGAGAGCGTGACGCACAGGGAAGACGGCTCTCGGCAAACAGCCTGGCCCTCTGGGGGCGCGCCCAGCATGACTGTGCCCCTCAAGGCCAGGCTAGAGGGGAAGCCAGCACTGTTCAGGAACAGGGGCCTCATACCCCACCCCCAAAGCCACACAGGACCTTGCCCTTGGAGAGTGGGTGCCAGGGCAGTGCACGCCCGGCATGAGGGCCAAGGCTGGAGACCAGGCGCAGTCCCAAGGCCAAGGCTGAGGGAAACAGAGCAGGGTGTGGCCCCTCCAGGGCCCCCTGGCACTGAGGCAGGCCCTGCTGCCCCCTGCCATTGCTGCCATCCGCCACTCTGCGTCGGGATCCGGCCAATGACCAGGCCAGGCCAGCGGCCTCCAGAGCTCCCTGGCTGAGCAGCCAGAGGACAGGCAGGTGTGGGATCGAGGGGAGTCCAAGCAGATGAAAGAGGGATCAGAATCCAGGCTGCCGGCCACTGGCGGGCGGGGGGGGCCTTGCTGCATATGACCTGAGTGCCTGCCGTGCCCAGGATACTGCCAGGCCCAGCCACGCCTGGGCAGCCCCCACCAGGCCACCAGGCCAGTCCCTAGCCGGACAGGCGGGGGGGTACTGTGGCATTAGGCCC
The DNA here is from genome assembly GCF_963455335.1 of Martes martes. Classification (NCBI taxonomy): domain Eukaryota; kingdom Metazoa; phylum Chordata; class Mammalia; order Carnivora; family Mustelidae; genus Martes; species Martes martes. The sequence continues at coordinate 5,125 of NW_027666461.1, read as the reverse complement.
ACCTGGGCTGCCGCCTGCCACCCAACTCCCGAACGTGCCCATATAAGGCCAGGCTGGGCTCGGTGTACCCGCTGGGTGGCGGGGGGAGGGGTGCGAAGCCTCAGAGGACTGGTGGACAGGGCAGGGACGTTCCTGAGTGGTCAACACACCCAAAGGGCTGGCCCAGCCAAAGGGCCCGCCTAGCCGAGAAGAGGCCAGTGCAGAAGATGGCGGGCGGGAGTCCGTGAACGCGTATGTCCCATCACCCGTCAGCCAAGGCTGTACCTTGCTGGGGTTGGGTACAGGGGCGAGCGTCCCTCGGGAGACGTTGCAGGCCTGCCCACTGGGACATCAGGTGTGTGAGCGTGCATCTGAGTCCTGGAATGGAACACGCCCACACACAGTATGCAGCCTGAAGCAGGTGGTCCTCTGGGTCTGCCTGGAGACAAGCCCCCACCCCCTACACCATGCAGCAACTCCATGTTCCAGACACTCAATCCCCCAGCCCCCCACCCTGTATCTTCCCAGGGATGGGCCAGCTCAGGGCACAGGGCTGGGTCATGAGTCCCAGACACTAACAATGTCCCCACTGTCCCCAAACTGCACCCTGGCCACCATGGGGGTCTCTGGGTCTAATTGGGTCCTCATAGGGGCCTAACTGGGTCCATTGTGCCAAACAGCCTACCCCACAAAAATCCTCAAGGTAACCAACTGCCCTCAACCTCAGGTACACACACAGACATGCATGTGTCCTGAGAGGCCCTGGGGCCAGAGTCCACTCTGCCAGCAAGTGTGGGGTCCCACAGGTGAGCCGGGGTGATCTTTGGGTGAGAGGGCCCTGTGGGTGAGGTGTGCCCCCTCAGTGAGCATAGAGTCCCAAGGGTGAGCTGGGGGTAAGCTGAGGCACCCCACGGGCAAAGGGGGGTGTACCTTCTGGCTGAGCCTGGGGGCCCAGAGGGTGAGAAGACCCACCAAGCTCCCGGCCAGTAGGGGCGGGGCGCAGGCACGCGCGCCAGCCGGGCACTGTGGCAGGGTTCAGGGCCGGGAGGGAAAGGGGCGGCGCTGGCGCAGGCCGGGGCGCCGGGCTGGGCGCCAGGACTCACCTCGGGCGGCGGCGGCCGGCGGGAGGGCCCCCAGCAGCAGCGGCGGCAGCAGCAGCAACAACGTGGGGCTGGGCGTCATCTTGGCCCGTCCGGACCTGGAGGTATTGAGGGTCGGTCACTGGCGTACAGGGTAGGAGTCGCCACCATATAGCCTAGGGCCCCGGGACCGCCAGCACCCCAGTCCCGGGCTGCGAGGGTCGGGGTGCGGGCCTCCCCGCCCTCCCTGCCAGCGCTCCGGGCGGAGGAAGCGGCGGCGGGGAGCACCGCGGGTATCAAAGGCAGACAAAGGGTTTACACTAATTACCGGCCTCCCCCGCCGCCCCCCGTCTCTAAACACCGTCTGGATTCCTGGCGCTTGTAACTCGGGCCCTGCCCGCGGGACACACAACACCGGCGGCCGCGCACATAATCGCCTGCGCCATTAGCGGACAAATTTGCGCTTGGGGGGGGCCCACGTGGGGTGCAGGGGCGGGGGCGGGGCGCGGACAGGACCACTGGCCTGGCAGGGTCGGCGGCGGCGCGTGCGGTGCCCGGCGGCCTCGCACCCTGCATTCCGGGACCCGGACCCTCCCAGCCCCCGGCCAGATCCCGGACCCCGATCCTCCCCGGCAGGCCCTCCCAGTCGGCCCCCCGGGCGTCGCGGGCGCGCGAAGGGTCTCACCTCGGCAGGGCAGGCAGGCAGCGGGGCTCAGGGCCGGGCCCGCGGGACGCGCTGCGCGGTCATCGCCGCCCCGGGCGCCGCACCCCGGCGCCCCGCGCCCCCGGGCCCGGCCTCGGGACGGGGCGGCGCTACCTGGGCGCGGGCGGCTCGGGCCAGGACCGGCGCCGAGGCGGGTGTCCGGAGGCAGCGCGGGCGGAGGGGTCGAGTCCAGGGGCTGGAGGCCGGGGCCGGGGTCCCGGGGCGGCGGGGCGAGGGGCCCGGGGCGCCGCGCCGCGAGGCGTCCTTCCCTGCGGGGCTTTGTCAACTCTCCCGGAGCGAGCGCCGAGCCCGCCGCGCGCCCCGCCCCGACACAACTTCCCTCCAATCGGCTCGCCCCGGCTCGCCCCGCGCCCGCCCCGCGCCCGCCCCGCGCCCAAACTTTCCCCCAATCCGCGCGCGCCCGCCCCGCCCGCCGGGCTCTGGGCCTTAACCCTCGCGGTGCGGGCAGCCTGCGGGCGGGGCGGGCAGCCTGCGGGCGGGGCGGCTCCCTGGGGCGCGGCCCCGCCCCAGCCCCCGCCCTCTGCCCGCCCCGGCCGGGCCCGGCCCCCCGTCCCAGTCCGCCCTGCTCGGCCCAGCCACCCCCTCCCCGCCCTCGTCCCGCCCCCACCCACCCCATCCCCGCCACGCCACGCCCCCCCACCCCTGCCCCGTTTGTCTCTGCCACCCCAGCCAGGCCCACAGCCACCCCGCCCCGCAGCTCCCCACCCTGTCCCGCGCGCCCCCGGGTGCCGCGGCGCCCACCCCATACCTGCACCCACCGTGCCTGAGCACTCCTGGTACCCCAAGCGCTGGCCCTGGTCGAGCCCACGGTCGCCTGACCTCTGGCCAGCCCTGTCCGCAGCTAGGCCATCCCTGGTTGCCCAGGAGGGGCGGACGGGATGGCCGCAGGGCTCCCTCGAGGCCCAGGTCCCCGGGGAGCCCCTGGGAGCAGTGAAGAGATCCAAGACCCAGCTCTGGTCCCAAGTGGTTCTGGCAGAGGGGAACAGGTCTCTGGTGAAGTGGGGCACAGAGGTTCTGCCCCGTGCCCAGGCTCATGGTGGCATCCCAGACCAAAGGCAGGTATGCCCACCTGGGGCTTCAGGCCTGCCACTATGATGGTAACCCCAAGGACATTAACAAGATTAATCGAGACCAACACACATCACAACTTCTTTAATTCTCAGAGGCAGGCAGGTGCCTCGCTGTCACCTGACACAGGTGAGGGAGCAGAGGCACAGAGAAGGCAGGTAATTCGCCCAAGATTTCCCCATGGGCAGTCAGCAGGGACTGAACATGCAGGACTGAAACTGTGTGCTTTGGAGGCCTGCTTTCCTGTGTCCTTTCTGCACACGCCCCCCCCCCCAGCCCTGTCCTGCTCAGCATCTGCCCACTCAGATGCCTCCCTTCCTTCACCCTCCAGGGCCTCCTCCCCATCCTTTCTGATCTGAGGAGGGGGCCAGGCTCTCCTCGGCTTCCCCTCCACTGTCGCTTCACTGGAACGGACAATCATCATTTTAAAATACAACTGTGATCTTGCTGTGGTTCCATAATGCCTTCATAATTAACCCCCCAACCCTTGAGGTCCTGGATGCTTGGGTCCTAACCACATCCCCTTCCCCCACAAATTCTGGCCAAATAATACCCCCCCACACACACACACACACGCCTGCCCCCATGCAGGAGCCTTTCAGTTCCCTCTTGCCATGCTGCTCCATCAGGAACCCTGACTGGAACAGCTTCTCTCTGTTCAGGAGTCCCCTCTTCCAGGAAGCCTTCCAGGGAAGACTGAAACTGTAGAGGCCTTGCAGACTAACATTCCCAAGGCAGAGGAGAGCTGGGTGAGGGAGGGTCAACAGTCAGGGTTTGGGGCCTATCAAGGCCCAGACTGCCCACCCTTCCCACGCAAGTGAGAAGGCAGGGTCCCAAATCCTGTCTCCAGACCAGTGTAGACACTTCGTGGATGGGTAGAGGCCAGCCCGGCCCAGCCTTGTCCTGTCTGTACCCTGAGTGAGGGCCCAAAGGGCAGACCTGAGTAGCCCTCCGGTACTTGATTCAGGCCTTGCCAACAGGGAGGAAGCAAGGAGAGCTGATTCAGGGCCCTCCTGGGAAGGGAGGGTCGGGGGGAGCTGGTCCTGGGGGTTATGGACAGGTGCTCTGGGACAAAATGGGCAAGTGGGTGGAGTGGGTCTTGGCTAGCTCGAAGGCTGCCCCAGACTTCAGGAACAGGTTTGTGAGGAGACACAACTGGAGCGTGAAACCCTCCAACAGGTGTGTAGGCCGCCAAAGGCAGCTGTGTGAAAAGGTGGTTCTGAAGTTGGGGGGCAGGGGGGTCAGAAATAAGGATGTGGGCAGCATGCGAGGCCATCCAGTGCAGCGTGGGGCTAGGTGGGCAGTGGGGAGGGGTCATGGGTCTATAAGCAGCCCCAGGCGGGGGCGGAGGGGGCTGAGGAGGCATGGCCCACCCGGTGAGTACTTGGGTAGGGTCCCAAGGAGCGGCTCTGGGGCACCCAGTGCTGCTGGCCCCCTTCCCTGTTCCAGGACAAGCTGCCCCCTGGCGGAAGCACCTAAGGAGATCAGCCCCCACCAAAGGGCACCCAGCTTCCCTCCCCTGCCTCACCACTTCCTGGCCCCTAGGCGCACCTTTTGGGGCTCCCCAGGTGGGAGGCAGGTCTGCCTGAATGCCCAGCCCAGGCCACTTCCTCCAGGAAGCCCTCCCACTGGCAAGCTCCCACTGTGCCTTCATGACAACCGACCTGAAATACCAAACCGGTTCTAATCTTGCCCCTTTATCACTAAGACTTAGCACACTTGGCTCACCTCTCTGTCTCAGTACCCCTATCCACTGTCTGACCCACAGAATTGTCATGGAGGTTGCAAGAGTTTCTGTCTCTCACATGCCTGGCACAGGTGAGCCCCCCAAAATATGTTGCTCTTCATATTCTCCTTCCACCACGACAAGCTGCCCCCGGCCCTGTGCCAGGTTCTGTCAGTGGGGCAGAGATGTGGGGTTCTGCCAGCAGGACAAGGCCCACATCCCCACTAAGAGATGGCTTCTTAGTAGAAGGTGTCCTGACTGAGAAACGCGCCAGGTGGCGGAAGGTGCGGCAGGAATAGAAACCAGCGGATGTGCAGGCTTCTGCTCCAGCTGAAGGAACAGGGACCAGGTTCACATGCTCTCGCCTGAAGCAGGAAAAAGAAAAAGGAGGGGGGCAACGATAAATATATGTGAAAAACAGCACTCAAAACACAGAAAATTGGGGTGCCTGGGTGGCTCAGTGGGTTAAAGCCGCTGCCTTCGGCTCAGGTCATGATCCCAGCATCCTGAGATCGAGCCCCGCATCGGGCTCTCTCCTTGGTGGGGAGC
>NW_027666462.1:0-17669 GCF_963455335.1 Martes martes | reverse complement strand
GGTACATGTCAAACTGTATTAAAAATAAAATAAAAAGGGGCGCCTGGGTGGCTCAGTGGGTTGGGGCCTCTGCCTTCGGCTCGGGTCGTGGTCCCGGGGTCCTGGGATCGAGCCCCGCATCGGGCTCTCTGCTCGGCGGGGAGCCTGCTTCCTCCTCTCTCTCTGTCTGCCTACTTGTGATCTCTGTCTGTCAAATAAATAAATAAAATCTTTAAAAAAAAAATAAAAAAATAAAATAAAAAAGAAAAGGCAGAGTCTCTTTCCTGGGATTTTCGGGTGAGAAATGTGGAATCAGATGGAAGGAGACAAACACTAACAGGGATGATAGTGGGTAAGCCACATGAATAATCTGGGATAGAAGAAAATCCATAAGCGCGCCTCGTGGCTCAGCTGGTTGAGCGTCTGGTTGGTTGTCTGCCTTTGGCTTGGGTCATGATCTCCAGGTCCTGCTTCTCCCTCTCCCTCTGCCCCTACTTCCCCCCCCCACCTCTCTGCTCATGCTCTCTCTCTCTCTCAAATAAGTAAATAAATAAATAAAATCTTTAAATTAAAAAATTTAAGAAATTTTATTTATTTTTTTTAAAGATTTTATTTATTTATTTGACAGATAGAGATCACAAGTAGGCAGAGAGGCAGGCAGAGGGGCGGGGGGAAGCAGGCTCCCTGCTGAGCAGAGAGCCCGATGCGGGACTCGATCCCAGGACCCTGAGATCATGACCTGGGCCGAAGGCAGAGGCTTTAACCCACTGAGCCACCCAGGCACCCCCAAAATTTAAAAGACATTTTAAGTAAAAAAAAGAAGAAAAATCCAGAAATTCTTATTCCTAGAGTTTTCCTGGATGCAGAGCTTCCTTGAATTTCAGTCTACTCGAAGTTGGACCCCACTGTAGCCTCAGATCCAGGATAGTTGGTCTCTGTCATCTAGTTCCCTTCCTTGAGCTCCGTTGAATGAACTTTGGTCACTTCCAGTCAAAAAAAAAAAAAAAACCCTGTTAGAACAGAGAGGTGTGTGCTGCTTCCAAAACTCCTTATTAGTTGAAAGGGTATAAAATGTAGGAACTTGATTTTCATTTCCGCCCCCTCCCCTTCATTTCAAATGATATATTCCATTATTCTTTATTCCGGTGGTCTCCAAAGAACTTCACTCATGTGGCAGGTCCTCGTATTTCTTCAAGTTGTACCTCACACCCCCATTACCTTCATGTCTCCGCAGGACATGGAAGAGACCCGCTACTTCCTAAAGTTCAAGGCCAATCAGCATGATCTCACAATGTAGCAGCTTAAGGTGACGTGGAGGAGTCAGTTAGTGTGGCCAGCCGTCCCTGTTTGCCAGGGGCTTCCTGGAATTTAGAACTTTCCGATCATCATGAACAAACCCAACCCTTAGTTATCCTAGGTCAAGCGGACTAGGTCCCTGTGAGGCTATGCGGCTGCACCTGCCAGCTGCCAGATGGTGTGGGTAAACAGAAACAGAGTATTTTTATCATATCAATACACCTAATTAAGCTTGAGGTAACCCTCCATTATTTTTCAAGCCCTGTCCATCTTCTCTACCAACCCGTCTGGGGAACTGAATGATTTGGAAGCAGCCTTCTCTGCAAGGCTTCTGTCCTCCTCTTCAAGGAGCTCTGGGTCTGTAACTCGTTCAGGGGTGGTCACGGCCAGAGGGCCCCTGACTATGCAGTATGCTGGCTGGATGTACATCTTTGTTCATTAAGCTAAGGAATTATTTCGCTGTACAAGTCAAGCAGGACCCAGGCCTGCCCATCTGTTCTGTTCCTGCCAACACTTCAAGCAGAAGCCAAAACCTCAACTCAGTGTGTGAGGCCGTTTCTTGCACCGAAATGATCACACCTACTCGGGTTTTGCTTTTTTGTGGCCACAGCTAGGGGTGATATTCAAAATATTTAGCAGCTGGTTAGCATGTGGCTGCTACTCTGTTAGAATAGACACTGACTTTAGCATGAAGTCAGAGTCCAGGAGGCCAACAGCTGGGCTGGGTGTTAACCCTTTAGCTGCCAAATGAGAGGGAGGTCTGGTGGCCTGGAGGCCGATGGACAGGGGTGAGGCATCAGGGGACTTGAGGTAGCAATTTACCAGCTGATAAGAAGGCATTTCAGTATTTCAACAACCTGCATGGCCATGGGCAGAATGTCAGCTTGGCTGTAGCCAAGGGCAGAGACGGGATGGTCCATCCACTTTACTCTTAAGACCTGCCTCCACGTGGGTGTAACCGCCTGATTTCTTCCTTTCCCGATGTTATCAGTAATTTCATTTTGATTAACAGCCTTTCTTCCTTGTTCCTGGCTGAACTCTTCCCCATGACCTGCTTCTTGTTCTGCATGCCCCCAGCCCCAGCCCCCCAAAAAACGTTTTGCTAATTTGCTAATTTGCTAATTTCATCAGTGGTGAATTTTCCTGAAGAAGATGAGGTGTGGCGGGGGTAGAGGGGGTGGGGGGGAGGCAGCCATAGCAGGTCAGTGGCCACGACGCTGTCATCGCCTTCTCCTTCGTCCTTGGTATTTATTCATCTACGATCTGCCAAGAGCCATGAGGCTCTTCCGTGTCAGCTTGACAAAGTACAACCAGCCAAGATGTATTCAGGAAGAGAAGGAAAGTGGGGGCAGGAGGAGGGAACAGAGACCGAGACATTCTTTTTGCCTGTAATTCCTTTTTTCCCTGCTCAGACTTTGCACACCATCCTTGGTTTCATGATACTTCCAAACTCCTATGACCAGATGTTCCTCATTATGGGGTGACTCATCATACTTGCTTGGTAATCGTGAGTGCTGGAGGAATTATTTGGAGGGGCCCAGGAGACTGGGGAGGTCCATTCTCCCAAGATATTGCTGTTCAAGCTGCCAAGACTTCAGTCTTTGATAATCGAGACCTCGGCTTTAACCACAGAAAACCGGCACAGCTGTGAACTCCACAAATGCTGTCATTTGGCACTTTACAGTATCTTTTGTTATTATAAAATATTTGGCAGAAAATTTTTGCGGTAACGTATTTGAAGACAATGCAAAGAATACCTATTAAGTATATTAACTGTGGTGCGTAATATAGATGAACGTCGATAAACCTACAACTCAAGAAGTAGAATATAATGAGTACTCACTTTAGGGGTGTAATTTTCAGCAGTTTTCGACCTCTGGCTAGTAGTAAAAGGAATTTCCTGTTGCTGGACCAGAATGGCCTTCAATACTCTCATCTGCCCAGGTGCCCTGGGACTAATATTTGTTCCTTCTTGATGCAGATCCCTTAATGCTATAAAAAGTACCCATTTAACCCTACAATCGTTATACTCCTTATTCCTTTAGAATGTCCCTCAAGCAGTGATTCTCAAATGTTGACATACTTTAGGATCCCCTGGGGAGATCTGGAAAACCCTGACGCCCTAGACCTGCCCTGGAACAATTAAATCAGAATCTCTGGGGGATGTAATCCAGGCATCCGTGCTTTTTAAAGTACTTTAGGTGATTTAATGTGCTCTAAAGGAATGGCAGTAAAGTCCACCACCAAAGCTTTATGTTCGGTGGCTGTAGAATTTGAATGCCAAGACTTCATTAACTGTCTTATCAGCCCACGGACTTCTAACTTCCCCTTCAGGGATGTTGAGAGAGATCAGCTCTTCCCCTTCCTCTCTCCGTACAGAAGTTTCCATACCTCTTCTGAGATTCTGTTGCTTTTAACTCTACTCCTGGTATAAAATTCAGTGTTTGTTAGGGTAGTTTGGTATTTCATTTGCAAGAAATGCGGCTAACTCAGAAACTTTTAGGGAAAGGAAAAGGTATGGGGATATTGTAATGATGTAAGAGGGCTGGAACTGGAAATCTATTCCGAGTGCGAGATTGGGCTGGGGTCTGGTTACTGTCTCTTCTGTCTTTTGCGGCCTACATACCCTCTCTCATGTCATCCTTCTTTTCTTTCCTGTCACCTCCCAGGCAGTGGGAATCTCATTAGTTTGGCTATATCTTTTCTTTTTTTTTTTTTTTTTTTAAGATTTTATTTATTTGACAGACAGAGATCACAAGGCAGAGAAGCAGGCAGAGAGAGAGGAGGAAGTAGGCTCCCTGCTGAGACGCCAGTTTGGCTAACTATTTCCACTCAGATTCTGTATTAGGCAGCCAGCCCCTGGTCCAGTCACCTGTGGCCAGCATCCACTTAGGATCACTCAAAGCCCAAGGCTCAAGTAAAAGGGAAATAGCATGAAAATAGCAATAAGAAAGTAGAAGAAACCATACTAACATCAGACAAAAGCGATTTTAAAAGAAAAACTATTAGTGGGTAGCCTGGGTGGCTCAGTGGGTTAAAGCCTCTGCCTTCGGCTCAGGTCATGATCCCAGGGTCCTGGGATCGAGCCCTGCATCAGGCTCTCTGCTCGATGGGGAGCCTGCTTCCCCCCTCTCTCTGCCTGCCTCTCTGCCTACTTGTGATCTCATGTCTGTCAAATAAATAAATAAATAAATAAAATTAAAAAAAAAAAAAGGAAAAACTATTAGAGATAAAAAGAGACATTTTAGGGGCACCTGGGTGGCTCAGTCATTAGTTGTCTGCCTTCAGCTCCGGTCATGATCCCAGAGTCCTGGGATGGAGCCCTGCATTGGGCTGCCTGCTCGGTGGGAGGCCTGCTTCCCCCTCTCCCACCCGCCCTGCTTGTTTTCCCTCTCTTGCTGTGTCCCTCTCTGTCAAATAAATAAATAATTTTTTTAAAAGGGGAAGTTTTATAATAAAAGGGTTAATCCATCAGGAAGATATAACAATTATAAACACATACACAACTAACAATAGAGCCCCAAAATACATGCAATAAAACAGAGAATCACAGGGAGGAACAGACAATTTGCTAAAATAGCAGGAGGCTTCCCTCTTTTAATAATGGGGAGAACTACTAGGCAAAAGATCAACAAGGAAATAGACATGGAAAGCGTCCCAGCAAACAGAGTGGAACCCACCAAATGCAGAATATATACTCTCCTTAAGTGCCCTTGGAGCATTCTCCAGAGTATGTCAGGCCACAGAACACATCTCAATAAGTTTAAAAAGATCGAAACCATACAAAGCATGTTCTTCAACTTTAATAAAATGAAATTAAGAATCAAAAATAGAAAAAAATTGGGGAAATTCACAAATATGTGGAAGCTAAACAACACAGTCCTAAATCACCCTGGGTTAACGAAGAAATCAAATGAAGTCAGAAAGTACTTTGCGATGAATGAAGGTGAGAACATACCACAGCTTATGAAATGCAGCTAAAGCTCAGAGAGGGAGATCTATAGTTGTTAATGCCTATGTTACAAAAAGATCAAATCACTACCAAAAGCCCTGAATTACGCTAAACAGTGAAAGACAGAATACTTTCCCCTTCGGGAACAAGACAAGGATGCCCTCTCTCACCACTTCTCTCAAACATTGTCCTAGAGGTCTGGCCAGGGCAACGAGGCAAGAAAATTAAATAAAATTAAATAAAAGGCATCTAGATTGGAAAGGAAAAAGTAAAACTATTTCTATTCACGGATGATATGATCTTGTATATAGACACCTTAGGAATCCACTGAAAAGCTATTAAAACATGAGCTCAGCAAGGTTGCAGGATACAAGACCAACAGACAAAAATCAATTTAATTTTTTAAGAGTTTTTATTTATTTATTTAACAGAGAGAGAGAGATCACAAGTAGGCAGAGAGGCAGGCAGAGAAAGAGATGGGGAAGCAGGCTCCCCGCTGAGCAGAGAGCCCAATGCGGGGCTCTATCCCAGGACCCCGAGGTCATGACCTGAGCCGAAGGCAAAGGCTTAACCCACTGAGCCACCCAGGCGCCCCAATATAATTTTTATGCACTAGCAATGAATAGTCTGAAAGTTAAATTAAGAAAACTGAATTTATAATAGCATCAAAATAATAAAATATACTTAGGAATAAATTTAACAAGTGTAAAACGTATACTGTGAAAACTACAAAGAGCATCGTTGAAAGAAATTAAAGATGAGTGAAATATGTGGAAAGACATCCTCTATTAATGGGTTGGAAGATTAATATTATTAAGACGGGAATACTTCCCAAATTGAGCTACAGATTCAGTCCAATCCCTATCAAAAATCCCAGGTGGATTTTTGCAAAAATTGATTCTAAAATTCATATGGAAATTCAAGGGACTCAGGAGAGCCAATATAATCTTGGAAAAGAAGAACAAGGTTGGAGAACTCACACTTTCTGATTTCAAAATTTATGACAAGTCTACAATCAGCAACACAGTGTGGTATTGGCATAAGGATAGACATACAGATCAATTGAATAGAACTGAAAGTCCAGAAATAAACCTTTATATTTATGGTAAATAAATTTTTGACAATGATGCCAGGAAAACCAAATGGGGGAAAGAACAGTCTTTTCAACAAACACTGATGGGACAACTGGATATCTGAAAGAATGAAGTTGGACCCCTAACCCATGCCAAACACAAAAATTAATTCAAAATGGACCAAACACCTAAATGTAAGAGTTAAAAGTATAAAACACCGAGAAGAAAATATAGGCATACGTTTTTATGACCTTGCATTTGGGAAAGGTTTCTTAGATAGGACACCAAAAGCATAAGCAAACAAAGAAAAGATAAATTGGGCTTCATCAAAATGAACAGTTTTTTTTTTGTTTCGAAATCAAAAAGCAAAAAGACTGGGGTACCTGGCTGGCTCAGTTGGTCGAGTGTGTGAATCTTGATCGTGGGGTGGTGAGTTTGAGTCCCAAGGTGGAGAGATTACTTAAAAATAAAATCTTCAAGGCGTACTTGGGTAGCTCAGTTGGTTAAGTATCCAACTCTTGATTTTGGTTCAGGTCATGATCTCAGCTCAGGGTTGTGAGATCAAGCTCCTTGCTGGGCTCCTTCCTGGGTATAGAGCTTGCCTAAGATTTTCTCTCTCCCTCTCGTTCTGGCCCTCCCCACTCCCTCTCTAAAACAAACAAACAAACAAATAAACAAAAAAGTGCAAAAGACAGCAGCACACAGAATGGGAACATATTTTTTAAATGAGCAAAGGAGGGGCGCCTGGGTGGCTCAGTGGGTTAAGCCTCTGCCTTCAGCTCAGGTCATGATCTCAGGGTCCTGGGATCAAGCCCGGCATCAGGCTCTCTGCTCAGTGGGGAGCCTGCTTTCCACGACCCCCCCCCCCTTGCCTGCGTCTCTGCCTACTTGTGATCTCTCTCTCTCTCCGTGTCAAACAAATTAAAAAAAAATTTTTTTAAAAATGAGCAAAGGACATGAATACACATTTCTCTAAAAAAAAATACACAAATGTCCAATACGCACATGAAAAGATGCTCAACATCATTAGTCATTAGGGAAATGCAAATCCAAACCTCAAATCAAGGAGACACCCCTTCACACCCAGGAAGATAGCTTTTATACAAAAAAAGTAGAGGCTAAATATTGGTGGGGATGAAGAGAAATTGAAGGCTCATATGCTGCTAGCGGGAAGGCAGAATGGTACAGCTGTTTCAGATGGAGTCTGGCAGTTGCTCAGATAGGATGCGCTTCCTCTTCTAGGTGTATACTCGTGAGAACTGAAAACATATGTCCACTCAAAACCCTGTGCGTGAATGTTCACAGCAGCATTAAGCATAACGTTCAAAAAATGGGTGAAATGGTAAAGGAGACGAAGAGTACAGTTACCGTGATGAACACTGAGTAATGTACAGAATTGTTGGATTGTGGGGGCGCCTGGGTGGTTCGGTCTATTGAGTGTCTGCCTTCTGCTCAGGTCATGATCCCAGGGTCCTGGGACGGAGCCCCTCTCTTTCAGTGGGGAGCCTGCTTCTCCCTCTCCCTCCACCTGCTGCTCTGCCTACTTGTGGGCTCTCTCTATATATAAAAAAAAATTGTTGGGGCACCTGGGTGGCTCAGTGGGTTAATAAGCCTCTGCCATCGGCTCAGGTCATGATCTCAGGGTCCTGGGATCGAGTCCCGCATCGGGCTCTCTGCTCAGCGGGGAGCCTGCTTCCCCCTCTCTCTCTCTCTGCCTGCCTCTCTGCCTACTTGTGATCTCTCTCTCTCTGTTAAATAAATAAATAAAATCTTTTAAAAATTGTTGAATCATTATATTGTATGCCTGAAACTAACAGAACACTGTATGTTCACTGCACTTCAATTAAAAAAAAGGGGGAAACTACAAATTTCTACCAACTGATGAACAGGTAAACACAATACGGTGTATCTTTACAATGGGATGTTTTTGTGTGGATGACCCTCGGAAACATTATGCGAAGTGAAAGGACCCATCACACGTTGTGTGACCTCATTTATATGAAATGTCAGAATAAACAGATCTGTGGAGACGGGAAGTAAATGAGTAGTTGCCGAGGACTGGGCAGAATGGCAGCATTGAGGAGTGACAGCTAAGAGGTAGGGGGTTTCTTTTGGGGATTGTAAAAATGTAAAACCAGTGGAATGTATACTTTAAATGGGTGAATTATAGAGTATGTGAATTATATCTTGATAAAGCTGCATTACATATACATACACACATATACATATATACTGCCATATATGTATATGTTTGTATGAATATATATATATATATGTGTGTGTGTGTTCATATATATATATGAATGAATGTCCGGGGCTGTTTTTCTTAAGCAGGGTAAGTGGAAAGTGTGAAGTTTTACAGCCCTGCCCTAGACAGGAGGCCAAGATGGGGAAGACTGAGCTAAGGCAGTGGCGGTCTAAGTGCTCAAATCAGTATCAGGTGATTGATGCACCTGGGGACTGAGGGAAGGGAGAGTCCAGGAAGACTCTCCCCCACTTTACATGTTCAGTTAGTTCCAAGTCCTGCTGACCCCTAAGAGATCTCCCTGTTGCCTCTCTCTCCCCCTGCTATAGATTGAATTTTGTGTCCCTCCAAAATTTATGAGTTGAAATCTTAACCCCCAGTGGGATGAAGGTGAGTCCTTTGGGAGGTGGTTCCTTATGGCAGAGCCTTCATGAACGTGATAGTGCCCTTAGAGAAGAGGCCCCGGAGAGCTGCCTTGTCCCTTCTGGCCAACGTGAAGATAGCAAGAAGACAGCTGTCTATGAACCAGGAGGCAGGTTCTCCCTAGACACCAAATCTGCCAGCGCCTTGATCTTGGACTTTTTACTTCCCAGAACTGTGGGAAATAAATGTCTGTTGTTTATACCGCCCCCTCCCCCCCGCCCCCCCCTGCCCGCCGCTGGTCTATTGCATTCTGCTACAGCAGTGCAACTAAAACCCCACATCCAATCCATCTTCTAAACCACCACCATAGGATCCTTCCTAAAACTCAGATCTGATTATACCACTTTCTTTCTCAAGATCTTTCCAATAATCTAAAGCCAGTTTGTCTCCCACAGCCCCCTCCCCCATGTGCGAGGACTTGCACAGACACACCCACTCATCCCTCCTCACAGCCGGGGGAACCATGTGTCTTCTTTGATCTCTGCCACATCTCTCCTTTGCTAACCCTGTTCCCTCGAGCTGGAATGTCCCTCCGCCTCCACACCTACAAGGGTTGAAATTATCTCCATTCTTTAAGACCTGATTATGATTCTACCAACTTCACGTAACCCTCTTTTTTCCCCCTTTTTTTTGGTTTTTCACACCCCACTACCTTTGGAGCCCACAATCTTGTAGAAATATATGAGACAATTGAGTTTTGTACTACAATGTGATAATAACTAGCTGCTGTGTGCGCAGGGTCCTAGGAGGCCAGGGGAGGAAGGCAGAGTCTCTTCAGTCATTTGGAAGATTGAAAATTCCACACTCAAGTTGACTTACCAGTCTGAGCACTTAGAACTCTGTGAGGAGGCACTGATTTTATCCTAATGGGAGCCTTTCCACCGATCTGCTGTTTCCTTAGGAGCAGAGGCTGTGTTTTTGATTTCTGTACCTACAGCACCTAGGAGGGGTCCTGGCCGAAAGCGGTGACAAAAAACCTTTAGAGAAGCCTGAACAGATGAGAAAGGGTGTCCGACTCATCTTGGAGTAGGGGCAGGAAGTACTTCCTAGAGGAGGTAGCGTATGAGTTGAATCCCAGAACAAGCGTGGAGTTGAGCTGGGGAGGTTGGGGGGAGGTTTCTCCCACAAGAGAAAACTTGAACAATGGCATGGAGGTGAGCAATCTGTTCCCCTTGGGGAGTTGGCAGGCAGTCAGCATCCCTGGATTAAGGTTTTAGAAAAGAAAGCTGAGGGGCGCCTGGGTGGCTCAGTGGGTTCAAGCCTCTGCCTTTGGCTCGGGTCATGGTCTCGGGGTCTGAGATGATCCCCGGCATCATTGGGCGCTCTGCTCAGCGGGGAGACTGCTTCCTCCTCTCTCTCTGCCTGCCTCTCTGACTGCTTGTAATCTCTGTCTATCAAATAAATAAATAAAATCTTTTAAAAAAAGAAAAGAAAAGAAAGCTGAGAGCGAAAACCGAAAAGGGCCAGATCATGAGGGCTGTGAATGCCCTGTTGATAAATTTGAAATTGACATACAAAGCAGTGGGGGGCTCCTCAAGGCTTTTGCCAGAGAAGACTGGATGGGTGTTAAGTGTTTTGTTTTGTTTTGGGTGTTAAGTGTTGTTAAGGAGAGAGATTCTAAATCCATAGATCCCAGCCTATTCGGAGGACTCTCCCTTCTTAAAATTTTAGTATAATTTGGTGTTGAAAAATAGGCAATATGGTCACACCATTCAAAATCCAAAAGGTCTAAGGAGATATTGTGAAAAATCTTCCTAATTTCCAGACCATGTGGTCCACAGCTCTACCTCCAACTCCCTTATCGGGGAGAAATCAAGTGTACCAGAGGCTCTGGTCTTGTCACAGACATATACAGGCACACTTCGTTTTATAGTGCTTTGCAGATAGTGCATTTTTCACAAATTGAAGATTCACGGTAACCCCGGGGTGAGCAAGTCTGCTGGTGGCATTTTTCTAACAGCATTTGCTCACTTCACGTCTCTGCATCGTATTTAGTTGATTCTTGCAATATTTCAAACTTTTTCATTATTGTTATATTTGTTATGGTCTTCTGTGGTCAGTGATTATGACTCGCTGAAAGTTCCAAAGTTGGTTAGCGTTTTTTAGCAATAAGGTATTTTAAATTTAAGGTATATACTTAAAAAAAATTTTTTTATTTACTTATTCATTTGCCAGAGAAAGAGAGAGAGAGCGCGTGCGCACAAGCAGGGGGAAAAGCAGGCAGAGGGAGAAGCAGGCTCCCTGTATGAGCCTGATGTGGGACTCAATCCCAGGGCCCTGAGATCATGACTGGAGCCGAAGGCAGATGCTTAACTGACTGAGCCACCCAGGAGTCACCTATATGTTGTTGTTGTTGTTTTATAAATAAAGTCTTTTTTTTTTAAAGATTTTATTTATTCATTTGTCAGAGAGAGTGAGCACAGGCAGACAGAGAGGCAGGCAGAGGCAGAGGGAGAAGCAGGCTCCCCGCTGAGCAAGGAGCCCGATGTGGGACTCGATCCCAAGACCCTGGGATCATGACCTGAGCCGAAGGCAGCCGCTTAACCAACTGAGCCACCCAGGCGTCCCCTATATGTTGTTTTTTAAGACATAATGCTATTGCACACTTAAGAGACTACAGTATAGTGTAAACATAACTTTTATGTGCATTGGGAAACCCTAAAATTCCCTTGACTTAATTTATTGCAGTATCTGCTTTACTGCCGTGGTCTGGTGCCAAACCCACAATATCTTTGAGTTCTGGCTGTATACAACTTGCAGCCCATTGCTTCTTCACTTTGTTTTTTTTTTCATTAACAATATATCTTGGGGCACGCCTGGGTGGCTCAGCTGGTTGGGCATCTGCCTTCGGCTCAGGGGCTCTGGTCATAATCACAGGGTCCTGGGACTGAGCCCTGAACAGGGCTTCCTGTTCAGCAGGGAGACTGCTTCTCCCTCTCCCCCTACCCTTACCCCCAGCTCATGTTCTCTCTTGTGCTCTCTCTCTCTTTCTCAAATGAATAAATAAAACCTTTAAAAACAAAACAAAACAAACAGGGGAGCCTGGGTGGCTCAGGGGGTTAAGCCTCAGCCTTTGGCTCAGGTCATGATCTCAGGATCCTGGGATCGAGCCCTGAGTCAGGCTCTCTGCTCAACAGGGAGCCTGCTTCTCCCTCTCTCTCTCTCTCTCTCTGCCTGCCTTTCTGCCTACTTGTGATCTCTCTCTCTGTCAAATAAATAAATAAAATCTTTAAAATAAAATAACAAACAAACGCAATATATCTTGGAGATCTTTCCTTATCAGTCCCTAAAGAACTTCTTCATTCTTTTTCATGGCTATTTGTCCATTGTATGGCTAGTCCATAATTCCTTTGCATTTTGCATATGCACAAGTATATCTGGGACACTAATTTTAGAGATTTCTCCTTAACACCCAAAAGTTTCACTGATCTCCATGAAGATGCTTGTGCTGCCTGCTGATAGAAAAAAATACGTATTACAAAAGACTGCTCTGAATTCGGGAATACTTTTAAGTGAATTTGTGCTTTTACGTGTTATATAAATTTGAAAGTAGGTATGTGTATATGAGACTTATTATTTTTCCTGTTCACAGACAATGTTCAGTGCACGTGTGGGTCTCAACACCCACATGCCCTAACTGGGTATTTCCCCCTGGGTGCGGGTGCCTGTCCCTCATTACAAGACTTAGTGTATGAGTAATCTGGGGGGGCAAAGCAGGGGTGGAAATACAGAATGGTGCCTAGGTCCTTTACTGGAATGATGACACCAGGGGAACAGCAGGTTTGGGAAAGGAAGAGGCACACAATATGGGCATGTTGAGTTTACTCTGTCTCGACAGCACATATGTGGGATTTTAACCTCTGCGACATTGACGAATATCCCATCCTAAACCCTGCTGAGGGATTTGCTAGGAAAATGTGTGGAGCATTCATGGAGGAGAGGTTGGACATCCTGGACCACTCCATCTGAATTTTTTGAGCCCATTCTCAGAGGCCAGAGAAGGTCCCACTGCTCCACAGTCAGGGTGATGAAATTCCCCGACGTCCAAGAAATAGTTAAATATCCCTTCAGCACTCCCTTCAGTGCCAAGCCCTGTGTCAGAGCCCTGGTATGGGGGTGCCCACAGACTAGTAGGGGATACACAGAGAAACATTTAATTAAATATTATGTAATACAGAATGGTGGTGGTGGTCCTAAAATATGTCCCCATATTCTATAATGCTCCCCCTTCCAAACAGTAGCAGCTAATTCCCCTCCCCTCAAATGTATGCTTGGCTTAGGGACTCACTTCCAACCAACAGAACGTGATGGAGGTGATAGGGCGTGACTTCCAAGGAGGTTGTACAAGACATTACGCTTCTCTCTTGGATCCTTGCTCTCTCTTGGATCCCCCTTTCTGGCGGAAGCCAGCTGCGTATCATAGAGGCCCCAAACACTGTGGAGCAGAGACAAGCCAATCCCGTCATATCCTGAATTTCTGACTCACAGACACTGCGAGATAATAAGTGATCACTGGTGTTTTAAGTCACTGTGTTTCGAGGTCCTTTGGAATGCAGCAACAGCTGACTGGTTTAATGGTGGCGAGGGAACACAGAGCACTAGGGGAACACAAAGAATGGATAATTAGCTCACTATGAGAGGTCTAGAAGGCTTCCTGGACCAAAGGAAACTTGAACTGAGTCTTGAAGGGTGCATAAGAATTATCCAGAAAGATTGGAAGGGTGTTCAAAGCATAGGACCAGGACAGGGAAAGGCAGGAAGGCTTAAAACAGCATGGAGTATGGGCATGAGCTACAGATGTAGCTTACCCCCTTTCCCAAATAAATGGGCTTGATACCCAGTTCTCTCTAGAATAATCCTACTTGCTACATGTTTCCTCTTGGCAAATGTACTTAGCACATGATGATGTTTTTGAGCTTTTTTAAAAAAATTTAATTTAATTTTTTTAAAGATTTTATTTATTTATTTGACAGACAGAGATCACAAGTAGGCAGAGAGGCAGGCAGAGAGAGAGGAGGAAGCAGGCTCCCCGCTGAGCAGAGAGCCCGATGCGGGGCTCGATCCCAGGACCCTGAGATCATGACCCGAGCCGAAAGCAGAGGCCTTAACCCACTGAGCCACCCAGGCGCCCCGATGTTTTTGAGCTTATTCAACCCTTGACCTTTCACAAAGAGGATTTCAAGAAATTCAAGAGTCTCAGACCACACACAGTGTGACTTTTTTTTTTTTTTTAAACCATCAGAACACTTCCTTTCCTGAAAAGAGATATCCAAACTTAGATGAGCATCAGAATTAATACACAAGAACAGCAGATTTCTGGGGGCCGATGCAATGCTACTAGATCTTACCCGGACAGGGCTCAGGATTTAATCCAAACTTCTCACTTTACAGACAAGAACAAGAGACCCATGGGACAGAGCTGAGACTAGAACCCCAGCCTTTTCACTTCTCCGTGTGGTCTTGCCTCCTTATTCCTCTACTGCCCACCAGGGCACCTTCCTTTCTTAGCATCATGGCCCAGTCCCAGCCGTGTGATGGTTAAATATTGTGTGAGCTCCAGAGGTTTGGCCTACAATGTAGATCCCAATCTTTGCATTCCACTTCTCCACAAGCCACGACTAAAAGAGAATTTGATGTACTATTGAAGTTTTATGTCCCTTATTTACATTTTTTTATCCTAGTTTTCACTCCTATGCCTAACCACAGACGTTAAAAAAATTGAGATATAATTCACATATCATAAAATTCACTACCTTAAAGTATACAGTTCGGTGGTTTCCAGCGTATTCACAGGGTCACACGACCATCACTACCCCTCTAATTCCAGAACAGTTTCATCACCAAAAAAAAATTCTGTATCGCAGTCATTCCCTATTCTTCCCTCCCTCCTATCTATCCCCTTCCTATCCCTTACTTGTCTACATTCTGTCTGTATCGATTTTCCAATTCTGGAAATTTTGTATATATAAATGGAATCATAAAATTGTGTGATCTTTTGTGTCCAGCTTCTTTCACATTGCATGATGTTTTTCAAGGTTCATCTAGATTATATACATACCTCATCCCTTGTTGGGGCTGTATACTATTCCATTGTCTAGAATGCCTTGTGGAACATCACATTCTGGTTTTTTTTTCAATCATCTGCCAAAGCACATCCGGGATATTATGAAAAATGCCACCATGAACATTCATGTATACATTTTGTATGACATGTGTTTATAATTCTTTTGGCCTGGGAGTGTCACCACTGGGTGATATGGTCATTCTACGTTCAACTTTCTGACGAACTGCCAACTGTTTTTCATAACCACATCTATATTTACACTAGGGAAATAATATTTAAAAAATTGAAAGCCACTTACCCACAAGGGGAAAAAATCATAAATCATATCACTTAGAAGTAACACAGTTTAGGGACTTTGAGTAAATATGGAGGTTCACTTATGTTTACCTCTTCTCCCTCCTGAAACCCCACTAAAAAGATAGTGAACAATTTTCTTTTAAGATAGAAACCCTCAGGGGCGTCTGGGTGGCTCAGTGGGTTAAGCCTCTGCCTTTAGCTCAGGTCATGACCTTGGGGTCCTGGGATTGAGCCCCGCAGCAGGCTCTCAGCTGAGACTGCTTCCCCCCTGCCCCGCCTGCCTCTCTGCCTACTTGTGATCTCTGTCAAATAAATAAGTGAAATCTTTTTAAAAAAGAATTTTAAAAAAAGAAACCCTCAGGACAAAGAAGACAGAAAGGAGACAATAGCAGCAAAATGTCTTGAAGTTAAAACGCAAAAGGATATGGGGGGTTGGGGGGTAGGAGAAGAATAAATGAAGCAAGATGGTATGGGGAGGGAGACAAACCATAAGTGACTCTTAATCTCACAAAACAAACTGAGGGTTGCTGGGGGGAGGGGGTCAGGAGAGAGGGGTGGGGTTATGGACATTGGGGAGGGTATGTGCTATGGTGAGTGCTGTGAAGTGTGTAAACCTGGCGATTCACAGACCTGTACCCCTGGGGATAAAAATACATTATATGTTTATTAAAAAAAAATTAAAAAATTTAAAAAAAAGCAAAAGGACACTGGTAACTGATTCACAGCCAACCACAGAATGGTCAGACTTAATGAGCAGTGGGGAAGCCTAGTAGAAAGCCGACTGGCATCACAGCCACCAGAAAGCCTCCCTTGTTACAGATACCAGATATCCCCAAATGTGGGAGTGCAAATGGGGGTTAACAAAGAGATCAGACAAAAATTTGTAAGAAATTTGGGGCGCCTGGGTGGCTCAGTGGGTTGGGCCTCTGCCTTCAGCTCAGGTCATGGTTTCGGGGGCCTGAGATCGAGCCCCACGTCGGGCTCTCTGCTCAGCGGAGAGCCTGCTTCCCCCTCTCTCTCTGCCTGCCTCTCCGCCTACTTGTGATCTCTGTCTGTCTAATAAATAAAAAATATTTTTAAAAAATTTGTAAGAAATTTGCACACCCATGCTCATAGAAGCATTATTCACAATAGCCAAAAGACAGAAGCAACCCAAATATCCATCAACAGATCGCAGATAAACCAAATGTGCATACATACGACAGAATATTATTCAGTCTTAAAAAGGAAGGAGATCCTGACAGCTGCCCCAGCGTGGATGAACCTTGAGGACATTATGCTAGTGAAATAAACCAGTTCCCAAAGGACAAATACTACATGATTCTACTTCTGCGAGGTCCCTAGAATAGTCAAATAGAGACAGAAAGCAAAATGGTGGTTGCAGGAGCTGGGGGCAGGGGATGGGGAGTTGTTATTTTTTGGGTGGTTTTGGTTTTGCAAGTTGAAGAGTTCTGGAGATTGGTTGCACAACAGTTTGAATGTACTTGACACCACTAAGCTGTACACTTAAAGAGGCTTAACATGATAGATTTTATGTTAAGTACATTTTACTACAATCAAAGCAAAGTTGATCAAGAAACAGATTCTTGGATCCCCTTCACCAACCTGAGCAACATAACAGTTTCTCC
This sequence comes from Martes martes, assembly GCF_963455335.1. Classification (NCBI taxonomy): domain Eukaryota; kingdom Metazoa; phylum Chordata; class Mammalia; order Carnivora; family Mustelidae; genus Martes; species Martes martes. The sequence goes on along the minus strand of NW_027666462.1, from coordinate 712 downwards.
TCAAATCCAAACTGAAGATGTGATGTTGACTTTCTGGGGAGGTTTAAACAAGAGTAACTCTGGGCCAGAGGATGTAACACAGCTGAGGGCAGGGGACTTAACACAGCAAGCAAACTCTCTGGCCAGCCCCTCTCCCTTTGATCTCCTCTTCCCAGACGTCCAGGGGTGATTGGTGGAGTCCTCTCTGGAGTAAGACTTGCTCAAGAGAAAGACCTTCAGATACTGATATATAAATAGAGAGCTGAAGGTCACCCCAGCCTGTGATATGAAAGATAGAAATCAAAGCAACAAAGAAAAAAATGACCTTGAAAGAAGCAGGAACAGAAAGTCTTAAAGAAAAAATTAATATTGTTAGTTGTTGGAAAGATAAGATTAGATAATTCATCCTTGAGGCAAAGACAAAAGACCATTAAAAAAGGAACATTCAGGGGCGCCTGAGTGGCTTAGTGGGTTAAAGCCTCTGCCTTTGGCTCGGGTCATGATCTCAGAGTCCTGGGATGGAGCCCCGAGTCGGGCTCTCTGCTCAGCGGGGAGTCTGCTTTCCTTCCTCTCTCTCTACCTGCTTGTGATCTGTCTGTCAAATGAATTAAAAAAAACATTCAGAATAAAAAAAGGCTTTTAAAAATTTTAAATATGGGGGTTGGCCTGGCTGGGGCTCAGTCATTAAGCGTCTGCCTTCAGCTCCGGATCCCAGGGTCCTCAGCTGGATCCG
>NW_027666463.1:0-33731 GCF_963455335.1 Martes martes | reverse complement strand
ACTGTGTGCAGCATTCTATTCTGTATTTACTGGGTTTGTTTCTGGGAATTTATAGCTATAGAATTTCTCTACAGAGATAAATAAAGGGGAAGATGACAGGTATTATATGCCTTGTGTGCAAGAAGAGTATTTATTTTCAAATAAATTGTTTGTATTATTTAATAGGTTAATCAGGTTTCATATTATAGAAAAATGAATAATAGTATTAAGAGATTTTTAACTGCTGTCTGGAGACAGACATAACTAAATCCATAGGAATGCTCTTGTTCTTTGTGAACATTTCCAGTGCAGAGTCCCATACTCAACTGATGCTTTGTTAATTAAGAAGTCTCATTTTTATCTTAACAGAAAAGTCAGCATTTTATGAATTACAAGGTAATGGGAGAATATTGCTCACTCTGTTGACATACCAGCAGGAAAAAATATTAATCCATAGGAGTCAAACTGGGATAACTTTAAAATATTAACTACTACTATGTTAACCACTTTTAGTACTTAGTTTTTTGAGTTAAAAAAAAAAATACCATGAAGTCTTTTGTTGGTATCACTTGTATTTATAGAGTTTTAAGCTTATGGAAGCTATGAGCGTAAAATATGTAATATTTCCAAATAAAAGTACATCTACTCAAAGAACTTTAGTTTTATACTGAATATGTAATTATCGTTAGTGATCATCCAAATGTGTTTTTAAGAATCAATGCAGCTTTCTTAAAGTCATCTTAATTTGGACAAAAAGTCCTTAAAACTTGTATTGTGTCTGAAGTTACTTTGACAACAGTTTTCTATTACATAATACTATGTTGAGATTGCATGATGCTGACAAGAAGTTTAAGAAAAAAAATATAAAATGCTTTTCTATATAAGTTACATCCTCTTGTGGCATATAATTTTGGTAAAAATTCAGTTGCAATTTTAAATGAAGAAAACCTCTCAAGATAGGTAAGCAGGAGGAAATCCGGTGAACAAATAGATGAGTAATGATGAATTACCTGTAATAACAGGAAGAGATGATCTTCTAACAATTTTCTCCTGTCTCCCAAGTCATAATTTTTGTTTTATTGTGTGTGTTGCTCAGCTTTCTATATCACGTTAAGTGTATATCATTTCTCTTTAGAAAATATTAAATGGTTTCAGAGTACAATAAATTTCCAGCTTTTATTCAGTTTTTGTAATGTCCTTGACCATCGCAGGTAGTCAGAGATGCCATGAGGTGCAGCTAAAACCGTATGGGGATCTGAGATGGACTGAATATTGAATTTAATTAGAAATTACATTCCCTGCTAATATATTCCTAAAATATAAAGATCTTCCCCCCACATTTTTATTCTCAAAGAAGGTTTTCAATTATAACTAAACTTGCTTCTCGATTTCTCAGAAGAAAGTGATCCTCACTTTGTCTTTGATTTTTTTTTTTTTATTTACTTATTTGACAGACAGATCACAAGTAGGCAGAGAGGCAGGCAGAGAGAGAGGAGGAAGCAGGCTCCCCACTGAGCAGAGAGCCCGACGCGGGGCTCGATCCCAGGACGCTGGGATCATGACGCAAGCCGAAGGCAGAGGCTTAAACCACTGAGCCACCCAGGCGCCCCCTCACTTTGTCTTTGGAGAGGAAAGGAATCCAAAACTATTCTGTCCAAAGAGTCCACTGCTTCTTTGTACAAGTCGTGCTTCCAGGGAGCTCCGCAGTGCTTCTTGTGTAATTGTATTGCTTTTGGTTTGCAAAAGAAGCGTATTAAGGATGGCACAGTGCATATTCTCAGGTTTATAATCTCATAGTATGTGAACATTTTCCATTTCTATTATCTAATACATACTTTTTAAATATGAATTAAAATATTATCTGTGGGATGTGGTAAATATGTTTTTTAACACTGGATATTAACCTTGGAATTTAGTCTACTTTAATCTAATACTGCTTTATTTTTATCTTCAGAACTGCATATTTTACTTTTTAATTTGTTTTAAGTTCATTTGAATTCACCAAATAGTTCCATGATACTGGAATTGTGTGCAAGGAATGCTCACAACTTATAATCTAAATAAGCAGGTTAAGCGGGTTAATTGGGTTTTCACTTTCCCAATTACATTTCTGCTTATTTTAATGAATATTGTTAAAGTATATTGATATTATATTAACATCTGTTATATAATTTCTTTCATTCATGTGCAATTTATAGTGTTTGCCCTTTACTTTGGAAAAGCCACTCTTTCAAGTAAAATCATATTTCACAACTATGGATTTTTTTTTCTCCACTCCTCTTTTTTTAATATGTGTCTCAGATCTAATTAAATGTCTTAGAAGTTTGTGTCTACTGTTTAGACACAATAGACTATATACACTGTGCTACCCCAGTGAATTATTTGCCTGAATTTCCATAGTTTGCTTGTCTGAGACCCTGAGGATATTCAAGACCATAAGTAAAGGACTGATAATGGTGTCACCACTTAATGTCAGAAACCTAAATCAAAAAACTTCATTCAATAGGTCTTTCTAAGTTCTTTATTCTTTATTTTCTATATCAAAATGATCTCATGTTCATAATTAATACTGCTGCTCTGTGGCCAATGTGAACTGTCCGTAAAAGACCATTTAATGAATGCAGGACAATTGTTTATGTTTTTGAGAAATATTTTATTAAAGTATGTAAGATACATGTCTAAGAAGCTTCTTTTCCTCTACTCTCATTATCTTCACCATAGTTTTGTTGTTCATTAGCCATCTAACTTTCTTGTTTGATACTAGCTGTACACAATTAATATTATTTATGATGTTGAGGAGGCAAGTCACACACACACACACACACACACACACACACACCAAGCATAATATAATGTGAAAATGTGGTTTTAGAGTAACAGACTGCATCTAACGAGAGTACAGCGTCATGAGGAAAATACTCATGATAACAAGAGATCTGGGATCCAAGTCCTGCCTCTTTTCCTAATAGCTGTGAGATTTCAGGCAATTAATCTTCTTGTGCCTTAATTTCCTCTCTCTAAGAATGGCATAGCAATACTACCTGTTTTAGGGATATTATGAGGGTAGGATTAATTGTTATAGGTTAAGTGACTGGAAGAATGCTATGATTAAGTGTTTAGTAAGTGTTAGTTTCTATCAATACTACAGAAAATTTGAAGGGATAGATTTTCTAATACTATACATTATCTAGGTAATGTATTTTGGGGAAGGCCATAAATCTCGGTTTGTGTGAGAAAGTTCTGGTTTATCCCTGTGCCCCTCTTCTAATAATTCATTCATTTCATTCATATGATAATAATTCAGTGCTGCTTTTTACTCTCAGAAGTGTAAATTATAATCACTCAATTTCCTCCACAAAGAATTCAATTCTTTTTAGATTCTTCTCATACTTCTCTCGTAACACTTCTGAATAAGGTCACCAAAACTTGTTATGCTAATCTCATTTTACATTTTGTATTCTTACCTGAATTGCGTGTTGTCTAGCATACAGCCCTGTTGACTACTTCCTCATCATTGAAGTCTCCCGCCTTAGAATCTGTGTCTTTTTGCCTTTTCTTGGATGTTCCTTCACTTTCTTTTGTGTGATCTTCCTTCTCCCCCATCAGTGATATATTTTCATTTGCCTTTGTTTTTCTCTAAGGTCCCATTTTCTTCTCATCCTATACCTTGTCCCCAGACTCCATATTTATTGAATGAGATACCTGGAGAAAGTTAGACTAAACGAAATAAGCCAGTCACTGCAGGGCTACAGGATTTCACCTATGTGAGTTATCTGAAATAGATGAACTCATAGAAGCCAAAAATATGATAGTGGTTGCTAGTGGCTGGGGGGTGAGGTAAGTGGAGAGTTGTTTTTCAGAGTGTAAAGTTTCATTTAGGTTAGGTGAATAATCTCTAGAGATCTACTGATAACATTGTGCCTATAGTTAATAATTTGTTATTGTGCACTCCAGAATTTTTGACGTTATATCTAAGGTTAATACCTATGTTAAAATTAACAAAACAACACAAAAGTAAAAATCAAAAACAAAGGGACACAAGGAAACTTTGGGAGATGTTGGGTATGTCTATCTTGATTGTGGTGGTGGTATCATAGATGTTTATGTATGTCCAAACTCCTCATCTTATACACATTAAATATTTACAGTTCTTTGTATATCATTGATACCTCAATAAAGCTGTTAGGAAAAAGATGGTAGCATATAATAAGTGCCATATGAATTCTTCCCGTATTATTATTTATAGGTTACTTGTACTTTTTCCATGAATGTTCTGTATAGTTTTGTGATTTTGCATAATTGGCTATTGATGCTTTTATTTTCAATTTGTGTAATTTATATATTGAAGATATTAAATTTGTGGTAAAAATATATTAGGCTTGAGAGTGCCTAGGCAGTTCAGTCCAAAGTCAGAGCTTTGGACTCTTGATTTTGAACAGGGGTCATGATCTCAGGGTCATCGGCTTGAGCCCCACATTCATCTCCACTCCAGGCTGCATGCCTGGGCTCAGCACAGAATCTGCTTCTCCCTCTTCCTCTATCCCTCCCCTGACTTGTGCGTGTGTGTGTGTGTGTGTATGTGTGTGTGGGTGGGTGTGCAAGCGCTCATGCACACACTTGTGCTCTCTCTTTCTATAAAAGAATAAATCTTTAAAATATATATATGGATTAGGCTGGTAGAATTTTAAACTACTATCCCTCACATACGCTCATTTATAACAAAATCTTAAAACCCAGATGAGATACTGTTCACTGGAATATACCACGAATACAACCTGTTCAAAATTTTTCTTGTCATTGATCTGCTGCATCTTTTTCTCCTATATTCACCATCTCAGTGTTTCATGCTATTATTCTACTCAATGCCCTCAGCCATAATTATGGAAGGCATTTTGAAATCTTCCCTTTGTCTTGTTGAAGCCAAATATAAAATTATTCTCCTTTTAAAATATACCTCTAAATGATCTCTGTCCTTTTTCTCTTCTTTATTACATTATATGCCTCTACATTCTTGCTGGAATTAACATGAGAGCTTATTACCTGGTCTCTCAGTCTCTATTATTGCCTCACATGACATATTCTTATACTTTGCTGCAAGATTTATCCTTACAAATGCCAATTTGTTCATATTCTTCTGTTTGTTTTACTAGTTTCCATTGACTTTGGAATCTAATAAAAATGACCTAGCTTGTTTAAAAGGCCTCTAAATTCACCCTTAACTATCACTCCTTCCATGAACTTATTGTGTTGTAATTGTGTGAAAGATTTTCTTTTAATTGCTCTCATCCAAGGCTACAGTTGTATGTAGTACAAATGATATACATTGTTTCTTATTCCTATTTTACATTTTAGTCTTACCTCAAAAATTAGTGGTCTTCCTCTCTTCAGAACTATCTATCTTAGAATTCTTTTTTACAGGCACATAAATATCTTTTTCTATCAGAACACTCTGAATCTAGTGACTCTTATGAGCTTTTATTCTTCCCAGAGCAATCCAGGAGGATAAAAATGTATGGGACTAGGAATAAGCTTGTGGAGACAATAGAAGTTATTCTTATAAGTCTTTATTTTGCATTGTTTAATTCTCTATAGTAAATAATCTTAGGGTTTTTAACAAACATTATTCTCTGGGTCCTTATTATTATATGACATATCAATGCAGTTCTTCAAAAGGATGGCACAACTGTGACATCTTAAATCAAATGAGTATTTTTCAAAGGAGATACTTTTCATAAAAAAGTACCGAGCATGTCTTCTATACATCATCAACAGACATGTTTTGTTGATGTATTTCACTACAGTCATATTTAATAAAGTATATGAATATTTGTCAAACATCAATTAATTAGAAGTTCACGTTATGAAAATTCAGTTTCTTCAAAGGTTTCCCATTTACAAATTTCCCTAAGGTTTTGAATAACAACAAAACAATATAAATTATCAGTAATATGCCCTCACATCCAATGTATTCAAGAGAGAAAGTTTATTATAACATTATGTGCTATCTTCTTCTAAAGTTACTGAACTCATCTAACTTTTTCACATTATAAAGGTCTTTGTAAATGATGGAAATATTATGTTAGATAATTTTTTCCTCCATAAAAATGAAATACACATCTCAATAGTAAAATCTCCATGGTAGTAAGAGATTTTGAATGATTTTCCTTCCTCAATGGAATAGGACTTTAAGCCAATTTTGGAAAATGCCAGCATCAGTCAATTATGAATGAACTCACTTAGGAAAAAAAAAAAAAAAAACAACTGCATTACAGAGGTCTGTTTATACACCAACAAAATTATACTGGAATCTATCATTATTTTATGATTATTCTATGATTTTGAAGAATTTCTCATTTTTATTCCATTTGGTTATGTATGTAGGGACTATTATGCAGAAACAAGATTCTTATACACAGACATGATTATGGAATACAAGTGAGAGAGAGAGAAGGAGGCAGGAGGAAGGAAACAGGAAGAAGTGGGAGAGAGAATGAAAGAAAGAAGTAAAGAAGGAAAGTCAACTAACCAAGAAAACACACTCTAAGCAAGGCCATTTAGACACTGGACCTCAGGAGGAAATGCATCTGGGTAAGAATGGCATAGAACTCTAGCTACTTTTGCGTAAAAATTGATGTCTGGGTACCTCCTTCTCATAAAACAATTCATCATTTTTGAAAAACATTAGCTAATCTAAAATGACCAGTGTACTTCAAAACCAAGTTTTGGAGAAATACCTAATAGTTTTGGGAGGAACTCCTGGTAATTCTAATAGTATAACTCATACATATAGTATATGTGTGTCTGTGTATACACACACACACACACACGGCAAAATAATATGACTTTTTAACACATTAGCTGTGTCACTTCTGTAGTAATGCATCTTATGTATCCTGCTTTTTGTTTAATCTTTAGTAAAATCCTGAATATCTTTTAGGCAGAATGCAAAGTACTTTACTACATTAAGAGTGATATGGGAAGGAGTTACATAATAAGGTAAGTCAAAGTTGAAGAACATCCACTGGACTAAAACAAGTTACAACTGTCAAACAACGAAGAGCTCCACTCTTCTTAGATTATCATGTTATAGATGCTTAAGATATTATGTCTGCAAATTGTTTTTATGCCATTTTTATAAATAATATATTCATAAAGTTAACAATTCAATCAAGAACTGCAACTTAAGTATAAACAACGTAAGTTTTATGTCCTATAGCTCTTTTTGCTATCATCAATAAGATTACTATGGGATGTTGGCCTCAAAACAAATATAATTGACACAAAAGTGTATTTATGGTATATTCATGATGTTCATCAGTTTTTGTAAGTAACTTGACTATTTTTGTTCAGAGATCTCTAAAGGTATTTAAACTTTTTCTGCTATGAACCAGAAATTAATGGTCTAATCATCAGCTTAGGCATTTTTGGATCTTCTTATTGATCTCTTATTTCTCAAGGACTTTCATTTACCTCACAAATTGACTTTGCCCCATGTGTCTCACTGTTTATCTTCTTCATATTTTATGCATCAAGTTCTAAGCCGAACATTATAATAGACAAATGTTGTTATGAGCCCTGAAGCATGGAAGATCAATTATCATGTTTTAATTGTTATTATTGGAGTAATTTCAACTGTCCTCTGGGTACAAACAAATTAAGATTTTTTAAAAAATAGGCTACATTCTTTCAATAGCAGATGTTTTGAAGCTACCAGCTGTATAGCAGTTGCTCTACTGGAAGTAGGATGTAATATAAATATAATATACAGCAATGCTGCTCCCATTGTTAAGTTTTTACAAGTTAAAAAAAATTGCCAAGAAAATATGGCACAGAGTTAACCTAAATTAATAAAGAATGGAATTCCCAGTATAAATTTGAAAGGGAGGAGAAAGATAGGTAGATAGAATAGATAGATGCACATACACATAGATACCTGGAGATAGTATTTTTCTGATAAGAAAAAAATTATGATCTCAGTTAGTGTTATGAAAGATGATTGATGTATAATGTTCTATTGTAAAAGATTCAGTTTATGCCCTGAATTAGGGACTTGTATACATGTTGTATCTCCCTTAGTCAAAATGCAAGGGGCTAGAACAGAAGAGAGAGTGGCTTCTTTTGATATTTTAACTAATGGCCCACTAAAAATATTTTCACTTCCAATTCCTGCCACCTTGAGCAATGCTGATTTGAAGCTCTTAGATCCTGAAGGAGAATGTTTCCACCAATGCAACAAACAATAATAGTTCCACATAATTAGAGGTGGGACTGCCACTAGCCATTTTGTGTTTCTTGTGCTTCTGAACCAAGTAACAAAGTTTTGTTTTTTATTTTTATATTTAAAATGAATAATCCAGATTACCAAGTAGACATTAATTCGCTGCCTCACCATAGTAACAGAGAGGACGAAATTAGGAACCCTAAGAGTATTATGGGGTACTCTTTAGTACTTCTGTATCCAATAGAAAAGATAATAACAAATTACAGCAATAAAGAAAAAAATTCGTGAACATGTAAGATACTGGCCTTAAAGAATAAATGTCTGGGTCATGAACCACGTGAAACTAATGAGGACAAAGAAAGCATAGAATGAGTAGTAGAAACAGAAAGTTACAGGTATCAATTATAACCTTGAAATCAGTTATAAAAATGAGGAACATAGTAGCTACACGTTATCTTTCATTTCTTATTATTTGTATAGTTAAATAGACTTTGAACTCTTAACAAATTAATGTCTCTCTCTCCCCATTTTTATTATTTGATAGACATATTGTTGGAGGTTAACATTATAATTTTGTCTTTAGTAAAAGAATGTTTAGATGGAACTATGACCAGAATGAGAAGTAAATAAGAAATACCAGAAATGGGGGCACCTGGGTGGCTCAGTGGTTTAAGCCTCTGACTTTAGCTCGGGTCATGATCTCAGGGTCCTGGGATCGAGCCCCACATCAGGCTCTCTGCTCGGCAGGGAGCTTGCTGCTCCCTCTCTCTGCCTGCTGCTCTGCCTGCTTGTGATCTCTCTCACTCTCTCAAATAAATAAATAAAATCCTAAAAAAAAAAAAAAAAGAAAGAAAGAAATACCAGAAATGGATAGGGGAATTTATGACAACTGCCTCTTATAAATGGGAAGTAATGACTACTGGGACTTTGTGTCTTCTCAGTTTTGTGAGCGAGTGAGATCATTTTTGATTATACAAAGCAGGGATTTGGAAAAAAACAGCTCGTGGGCCGAATCCACCCTTGAGCCAGTTTTGAAATAGATGCAACCTAAGAATGTTTTTATACATTTTAAAAGGTTGTGCAAAACAAATGAATAAAGAGTGATAATAACAACAAAAGGAGAATATGCATCCGACCCTACGTGGCCTACAGGGACTAAAATATTTATGACCTGTCCTTTTACAGATAGTTGTGCATGTGGTTAGTGAAAGCAAAAGTTGTTTTATTGTACTAAGGAAGTTAAAATATTTGTAGAAGTGTATGTACAAGTGTTTAGTAACTGGCAAAATTACTAAGTTACTAGCCCTTCGGTATGCTGTTTTCTCTCATCATCAAAACCACCCTTCTCAACAGGTTTGTGATGTTGGTGTTAAGACATTGTAGTCCACACGCCTGCTCAGATTGCTGTCTCTGTAAATTCAGCCAACAGTGGGTGGTAGAGGAAAACTGGAAAGCTGGAAGAGGAGTTCACCTTAGCAATTCTTCCTTATGACAGTGGCAGTATATTTTAGTAACTTGAATCCAGTGCTTAGTTTTTTCCATCATTTAAAAAAGCACTATATATTGCCCTCCTAGCAAAATTAGCCCCAGCTGGTCTGTGCTCCTTTCAAAGGTCTGCATTCTCTTATCTCCTCCTTTGAGTTCAAATACAAAAAGCACTCCTTACTCAGATTTATGAGTCAGCTCTGCAAGAGTCTTCCTTCAATCTTAAAACTTCCAATAATTTGAAGTATAGTCACTCCCCCTGCCAGTCCAAGGAGGCACAGAAACTTCCTTCAGATGATATGTTTGTGACATCCTAATAGTCTCCTTTTGTTTTTAAAAGTATATTCAGTACCTAAGAACTCCTCATCCTAAATTTTCTTTATTAATAATTTCTGGTTTCTGTTTCCTAAACCGATCATAATTTGAATTGAAATTCACTCAAGAATGAATGTCAACATAAAATTTTTCTGAATTGTTTCTTACAAAATTGCTTTATCTTCCTCATTGCAGGAATTGGTAAAGACTTCTACCAAAGCCACACTTTTTAGCAATTGATAATTTTAGACGTTTAACCAATGACATGCTTTATTTTAGATATTGAAGAAATTGACATGATTTTCTTCCCTAAGTTGCTATCAAATAATTACTCCTTTTAATAAAAGAGACTTTAAAGAAAAAAAATTTGCAAATTGTGTGAGCAAAGAAAGACAAATGATTGAGTGACATTTTTATTACAATATTCTTGGCTATTCCCCATGCTGTACTTTTCCTCTCCATAACTTATTTATTTTATAACTGGAGGTTTTTACCTCTTGATCGTTTTCATCTAGTTTACCCATCCTCCCACCCACTTCCCCTCCAGCAACCAGCAGTTTATTTTCTGTATTTAAGAGTCTGTTTTTTGTTTGCTTTGTTTTGTGTTTTAGATTGTATATGTAAGTGAAATCACGTGGTATTTGTCTTTCTCTGTCTGACTTATTTCACTTAGCATAATACCCTCTAGGTTCATTCATGTTGTTGCAAATAGCAAGCTTTTATTATTTTTTATGGCTGAATAATATTCCATTGTATAAATATACCACATGTTCTGTAGCTATTCATCTACTGATGGACACTTGTATTGCTTCCACGTCTTGTCTGTTGTAAATAATGCTGCAGTAAATGTAGGGGTGCATAGATCTTTTTGATTTAATGTTTTTGTTCCCTTTGAGTAGATACTCAGCAGTGGAATTACTGGATCATATGGTATTTCTATTTTTTGTTTATTAAGGAACCTCCATGTTGTTTTCCACAGTGGTTGGACCAATTTACATTCCCATCAACAATGCACAAGGGCTCCTTTTCTCCACATCCTTGCCAACACTTGTTTATCTTTTGGGTGCTAGCCATTCTGACTGGTATAGAGTGACACCTCATGTTGTTGTTGTTGTTTTTAGATTTTATTTATTTATTTGACAGACAGACAACAAGAGAGGGAACGCAAGCAGGGGGAGTGGGAGACAGAGAAGCAGGCTTTCCACTAAACAGGAAGCCCAATGCAGGGCTCAATCCCAGGACCCTGGTATCATGACCTTAGCGGAAAGTAGATACTTAATGATTCAGCCACCCAGGTGCCCCTGTCATGGTGGTTTTGATTTGCATTTCCCTGATGAGTAGTGATGTTGAATCTCTTTTCATGGGGCTGTTAGCCATCTGAATGTCTTCTTTAGAAAAATGTGTTGTCAGGTCCTCCGCCCATCTTTTAATCAGATTGTTTGACTTTTTTGGAGTTACGTTGTATAAGTTCTTCATTTATCTTGACTATTAATCACTTACCAGATATATTTTTTTTTTTGCAAAAATCTTCCATTTACTAGGTTGCCTTTTTGTTTTGTTGATTTTTTCCTTTGCTGTGTAAAAGCTTTTAATTTGGGTGTAGTCCCAAAGTTAATCTTTCTTTTTCCCTTGCTGGAGGAGACATATCCATAGTGTGTTGCTAAGACGGACATCCAAGAGATTACTGCCTCTGTTTCCACAGCCCCCAGGAATTTTATGGTTTCAGGTCTCTCATTTAGGTCTTTAACCAGTTTTGAGTTTATTTTTATGTATGATGTAAGAAATGGTCTAGGTTCATTATTATACATGTAGCTGTCCAGTATCAGAGCACCATTTATTGAAGAGACTATCTTTTCCCCATTGTATATTGTTCCCTATTTTGTAATACATTAATTGATCATATAGATGTTGGTTTATTTCTGGACTCTCAATTCTATTCCACTGGTCTGTGTGTCTATTTTTTGTTGATACCATATTGTTTCAATTGCTATACCTTTGTAGCATATCTTGAAATCTGAGATTGTGATACTTCAGATTTGCTTTTCTTTCCTTCTCCAGATTGCTTTGACTATTCAAGGTCTTTTGTGGTTCCACACAAATTTTAGGATCATCTGTTCTAGTTCTGCAAAAAATGCTGTTGGTATTTTGTTAGAGGTTGTATTAGATTGCTTTGGGTGGTATGGACATTTTAACAAAATTAATTTTTCTAATCCATGTATATGGTATATATTTTGAGTGTCATCTTCAATTTCCTGATTAAATGATTTTGGAAAGAAATGTGATGATTCTTTACTTTTAAAAGTATTGATGTCCGTAAATGCATTTCTCTAATGGTGCCAATCTTATCAGAAAACTTGTATCAGCTAATATTTTCTCTTAAAGAATTTAAAATAATTGGGCATCATAGAAGTTCTGCAGTAACTATTAAGTAAAATTAATTTTTAAATCAAGAACATACACTAATTGTGTGGTATGTGTAGAAATTTTTCTTACTGTATATTTTTCTGCATATTGTTGAAACATCATTAATTCTAGCCTGACTAGGGCTAAAAGTTTTTTCCTTGAATTATTTTGTTTTTATTATCAGTAAACCTCATTGTTCCAATTGAATTGTGATGAAATCTGTATGTAGTAAATACCTGTGTCCTCCCAAAATGCATGTGTTCAAGTCTACTCCCTAATGAGATGATACTTGGAGAGGGGCATTTGAGACATAATTAGGTCAAGAAGATGGTATTTTTATGAATGAGGTTAGTGCCTGTTATAAGAAGAGGCTAGAGAGTTAGCTAATCTTTCTGCTATTTAAGTATATAATGAGAAGTTAGCCTCTGCAAAACAGAAGATAGCCCTCACCAGAACCTGACAAAGCTGCATTCTGATTCCAGGCTTCTAGCCTCCAGAACTATGAGAAGTACATTTCTGTTATTTAAGCCACACAGCCTATGGTAATTTGTATACCAATCCCAACTGATTAAGGCAGAAGCCTAATTCAACTATCTACACATTTATGCATTAATTATATATGTATTTTGGCAAAATAAGAACATATTAATTATTTTTTTCGGGAAGTAGACATATTAACACAGTATTTTTTTTCTGAACTGTGACCTAATTTTATAGGTAAACAGCAATGCAAGCCTGAATTTTTATAGCTGCAAAAGATGTAAACATATGAAAAGAATTAGATACAAATGTGTGACAGTATAGTCAAAAGATAATAATGAAATCAGTGTAGAGCAAGGCAAATGACAAGATAACTATTCATTTGAAAGGATGTGTGAATGATACTTTTAAAAGCTGTTTCTTTGAATTTTGTATGCTGCATTTTTCATGACCATCAGATCTTTCAAATTCTAAACTTAACAAAATATAAGAGGAAACAAGTATTTAATATTACTTGGTTAGTTGCTTTGTTTATGTGTTCTCATGTCAAACCATTTTGTGAATTATTTTTATTATTTATTAAGAAGCAAATAATTATCATATGAGATAGCACATATATATATAAATTTTGAACATGTTCAGTTCCTTATATGTTTTTCTAGCAAACATTTTACTTTAAAACAATACATGAACTTAGGGGAAAATGTTCTCATATATCTTCAAATATCTGTAGAAATTTTGAATTACCAACAGAATGAAATATGATTCTGAGCATGTTTCATTTAGGATGTTTATCATTGTGACCTAGATATTTGTGAATTCAAAATCCAGTTTTCAAGAAAATGGACTTGATTTGCATTTGTTTTCTTTGATTCTTATTAATAATTGAAAAATAGTCTTCATATAACAAAAAATTACACCCATTCTAGAAAAAGGTCTTTTTCAAAGCTACAGTCCATTATGTATAGATAAGAATAAATAAATGTTTGCTGCTAAAATGATATATAAGAAAGCCTCCATACTGATAGATGTAATGAGAAACTAATCCTAGTGTATGAATATACATTCTCATATTTGAAATTATAGCCTACCAACTTCTTAATGTCATAAATAACCTGACTCATCCATCTCATGTTTGAAGTGATTCTACCATTTCATGATATTTTATTTCAGAGAATTTTAGTTTTCAAGATCTATGTCAATAGATTTTTTTAATTTCATAAATAAAATAAATAAACAAATTGAAATAAATTTATCTAAATGTAAAATAAGAATAAAATGGTGGCATAAATTGATAGTGGATGGTGAGATACATACTTGTCACTGTTGGAGTGGAAGATTACACATAACTAAGAGGAAAAGTCTAGAATAGCCATAATGGTAATTATTCCATATAAGAAACCTGAACTCCTTCTTAGAAATGGTGCAGGAAACATACAGGATGTACCTGTAGGGTCTTATAATGTCAAAAATTAAGAAAATACATTCAAAAAGCACCACCACCCTCCCACCCCCATGTGATGTGATATCAAAGCAATATAGGATCCAACTGAAAAAGCACCCTATATCCAAAGCTGCAACAATTTAAGAAACAAAATAAAATAGTATTGGGTTGTAACCCAAGTATAAAATAAATATCCATGAATCCATATTGATGCAAAGAGGCAAGCAAGCAAACAAATACATGGAGAAGGGAAAAATCCCTAATGCCAAAAATTCCTTAACAATTCATAGAGATACTGTGCTCTCAAGGAAGTGAAGCATAACTATTTACTCTTTAAAAGGGGATTGAACATAGTAACTTCCTGCCAAAGAATAGCATATAGAAAAGTGGGGAGAAAAGAGTAACTTCATACTGAAGAAAGCAGACAAACCCTACTTCAGCTAGATGATTAATATCAATGTCAGCAGTGATAACATACATTGACATATCTACATAAGACATACAAGGTGGATATGATATCATGAAAATGGTACTTTACTTCCATGGTCTTCCTCCTCTAAACTCAGAACCCAAGTGTAACCACTAGAACAATGTACTAGAAAACTCCAGTGGAGGGACATTGTACCTGACTAGTACTCCTCAACTCTGTCAGTCATTTAAAACAAAGAAAACTTGACAAACTGTCATGGAGAAAGGGAGCCTAAAGAGACATCACAATTAAATATAAAGCAATAATCTGTATAAAATTTTGAAACAAAATGGACATTAGGTAAAAATGAAGGAGATCTAAGTAAAGAATAGACTTTACCATATGATCACTATTGACTCAATAATTGTACAAAGTATATCATACTATTGTGAAATATTAATGATAGAGGAAACTGTGTAGAAGGACCCGGAATTTCTGTACTATCTCTGTAATTTTTCTATAAATCCAGAAGTATTTTTTAAAATTAGGCTTATGTGGGGCACCTGGGTGGCTTAGCTGGTTAAGCGTCTGCCTTTGCCTCAGGTCATGAGCCCAGGGTCCTAGGACCGAGTCCTGTATCAGGCTCCCTGCTCCATGGAAAGGCTGCTTCTCCCCACTGCCTCTGCCCCTCTCTCTCTGTCTCTCTATCATAAATAAATAAATTTTTAAAAAATCTTAAAAAATAAAAATAAAAATTAGCTTATGTTTTTTTAAAAAAGACATGTTTTAGAAAATACTGGGTGATATTGCCCAAATAATTTAATTTTTTTTTCCATTTTCCTTTCTGTTGTACAGATATAAAGTGCTTTCTTGTGAGGTCATGGTCTTAAATAAACAGCATTTAAAAAGTAGTATAACTTAGGGTGCTTGGGTGCTCAGTTGGTTGGGAATCAGACTTGATTTCTGCTTAGGTCATGATCTTATGGTTGTAAGATCAAAACCCGCATTGGTCTCTGTGCTGGGTATGGAGCCTGCTTCAAATTCTCTCTCCTTATCCCTCTTCTCTCAAAAAAAAAGTAGTATGTGGGGCACCTGGGTGACTCAGTTGCTAAGCATGTGCCTTTGGCTCAGTTCATGATCCCAGGGCTCAGGTCATGATCCCAGGGCTCTGAGATGCAGCCCTGCATCAGGCTCCCTGCTCAGTGGAAGCCTGCTTCTCCCTCTCCCTTTCTCAGTCCCCGGCTTGCGTGTTCCTTCTCTCCCTGTCTCTCTCTCTGTCAAATTAATAAATAAAATCTTTTTTTTTAAAAAAGGTAGTATGATTTAAAAATATTATTTTAAACTTGCATAAGAGGTTCAGTTAGTCCATTTTCGAGGAAGAACTCCATTGATTTATTTTTCTCATCCAGACAAGGCACTTCATCTTTATGAGCATTAAATTTCTCATGGGTAAAATTAAGATATTAATTGCTTTACCCTAAGGTTGTTGAGAAATTTAATGATACAATGGATATTAAAAGTCTTTTAGAAAATTATAATGTGCTATACAATCTGTATATACAATTTCCCTCTTCACATTCTTAATACTGATATATATATGTATTTACTATTTATTACTATTATTAATATTACTAAATGCTTATCCTCTTTATAAATATACTAAAATAATTTAATATTTGCTTAATAGCAAAATCTCAATTATTAAACAATTCATAATGTATTAACAGAGAAATTCCATTATAAAAACAATGACTTCTATAGCCTTCTAGTTTTCTCTGAATCTAGTTTTCAGATTTTTGCTTATCTTTCAAAATGTTAAAGAAAAGAAATCCCTAGGAGTCTGTCTTCTACTTTGTCTTGATACTTAATCATCTCATCCATTTCTGCGGATTTATAAAAATTTTTCATTGGATGAGTCCTAAATATCCAGGTTCTTCCTGTTTATCCAACTGTGCACATAGTATCACTGCTTAAATATCTACCAGGCATCTCCACTTAGTAAGTTCAAAATAAAGCTTTTATTTCTCTTTCCAATCTTTTTCCTAATCTATGCATTCTCAGCTCAATAAACAGGATGAAAACTCACCTACGTATGCCACCCAAAACCTAGGAATTATTCTTGATTCTTCTCTTTCCTTTACAGTCCATGTCCAAATGTCAGCGTGTCCTGTTAGCTTTACCTGGAAAAAGTTCCCAATTTGACCACTTTTCAACAGCTCCACTATTATCATCATACTCCAAACTCATCATCGTTTGTCATTTACACTCTGCTTGATTACTCTCTTTATGCTTTATATTCTATTCACCTACAGCCTGTGCAATCATATCTCATTCCTTCCTTAACACCATCAAAGCTTTTTCAAAATAAAATTCATACTCTTTCTTATGACCTATAAATTCTTTTATGATTGAACCCTATTGATCTTTATTTTTCTTTTCTAATGAAACTATTCTTTTCACACGCTCTTTGTCGCATATGCTCACTCTCTTGGTGAACTCAGAAAATGCCAGATTTTTCTTTTTCTTTTTCTTTCTTTTTTTTTTTTTTTTCCTCAGAGCCTTTGCCTTTGCACTTATCATGCTCTCTTGTGGATTCATCTTCGCAAGACATGTTATGACTCTTTTTCTTATTTTAACAAAGTCTTTTCAGAGAGGCTTTCCAGTTCATGTTATATAACATAGCACTCCATCCCCACAATGTCAGTTCTTCTCTTTTTTTTCCTGTTATGAAGAGGACAAATTCATACGTTAGGTTGGAAGGACCTCTGTAAACTTTGTATACAAGAAGATTAAGTGGACAAGCACACAGAGCCCAAACAAATGGCAACACTCCTTAGTGTCATATAACAATATGTCTTATAAAAACTTTATATATATATATGTGCATATATATATAAAATATTATAATAAAGATTTTTTTAAATCTACATAGAACAAATATGCAGAGGTATCTTGATAACATGAACAAATTCCATGGGTTTGTATTTTTTCTTATCAATATTATTGAGGAAGAATTTGTACAAATAAACTGCATTTTCTAGAAGTGTGTAAGTCAAGAAGTCTTGATGTTATGTACACTGAAGAAATCACCACCACCATTAAGATTCAGAACACTTCCATCATCTGAAAATATTCCTCATATTCCTTGCAGTCTGTCTCTCTGCCTCTAGTTCTAGGCAATCACTAGACTAGAGATCAGTTTGTATTTCATGAAACAAATTGAATCATTTCATATGTATTGAATTGCCCTTTACTTTTTCATTAGCCATAATGAATTTGAGATTTATTCATATTATTATGATTATTAGTTGTTTATTTCTATCTCTTACTAAATAGCATTCCATTATATGGACATACCATATATTGTTTATCTCTCTACCTGTTGAAGGACATTTGGGTCATTTTCAGGTTTTGGCTTTTGGAAATAAAACTGTTATGAATATTTGAATACAGATCTTTGTGTGGATACTTGTTTTCATTGCTCTTATTAATATCAAAAAGTGAAATGACAGAACTGACAGTTTTAGAAAGATATACTATTTATACTCCCATTAGCACCAGTTGCTCCACATATGCACCTTCCTCAATAATGTCACACTTTTTAATCATTCTAGTGAATGTGCCATGATATCTCATGGTTATTTTAATTTTTATTTCCCTGATATCTAGTGATATTGACAAGTTACTTGTTTCATATTGGTTATTTGTTTTCTCAAAATGTGTAGCAATTCTTTATTATGTTATTTGTATTCTATTGTTAAGTTGTAAAAATTCGTTACATATTGTACATTGTAATTCATGATCAGATATAGGTATTGCTAGTATATCTCCTGTTGTGACTTTTCTTTTTTAATGCTATCATTTAAAGAACAAGTGTCTTTAATTTTTATAGGGAAATAATTTTATCCTGATCTAAAAAATACCTTTGTACCTTAGGATTCATAAATATTTTCTTTTAGGATTTCTTCTGCAAGTTTTATGTTTTAATATTTGAGTCTGTGATCCACTTAAGTTTAATTTTGTTTATTATATGTGATAAATATCCATATTCCCCTATTTTCCCTACAGAGTCATCCAGTTTTTATAGGACTATTTGTTTAAAAGAGTTTCCTCTCCCTTTTATATTGCTTTGGCCCTTTGTCAAAATTCAGTTGATCATAAACGTCCAGTTCTGTTTCTGGGCACTTTATCTTGTTTCATTAACCTAAACGTCAGTCATTTTACCATTGCAACACTCTCTTAATTACTCTATAATTAATTATAATAAACCTAGAAATCTTGTAGGACTAGTCCTCATTTGTCAGATGAACCCCATTTAGAATTTCACATTTTTCATAATAATTCATTCCCATGATGGATAAGACATGGAGTCAGTTGCCTGCTCTTAGTTCTATCATTCTAGATATTTTTTTTTCTTTTTCATGTAGTTTGATTTTATGCAGGCTGTTAGTAGAAACAAGTTCTAGTCACTTGTACAAGTAGGTGCCCTATATTAATGTACCTTTGGTAGTCTAATCTCTTTTTTTTTTTAAGCTGTTTTTTCTAAACCACATTACTGAAGTATGATTGACATACAAAAAGCTGTGAATATTTGATGTATACAACTTGATGAATTTGGAGATAAGTATGCATCATGAGACCATCACCATAATTTATACCATAATAAACATCATCATTATTATTATTATAGGAACACTTAATATAAGACCTAACCTATTAACAAATTTGAAAATATACAACACAGGATTGTTAATTACAGGCATCATGCTGTACAATAGATTTCCAGGACTTACTCATCTTGCATAACTGAAATTTAGCACCTTTTTAATAATGCTTCCTTAAGTATTCCTTCTCCAACCCCCGGTATCCACCATTCTACTCCCTGCTTCTATGAGTGTGACTGTTTTAGATTCCTTGTATAATTGGTATCACAGAGTATTTTCCTTCTGTGTTTGGTTTAGTCTAGTCTTGGGTAGAGCAATGACTTGATGATACATCAGTATTCTTAGCTACCTTCCATTATTCTCAGGAATGACTAGAGTTGCTGTCTTCTCTGAAGTGCAGCTCCTTCAGTAAACGAGTTCTCTTTATCAAATGGTAAATTAGGTAAGCAAGAGTTTGGCAAACTCTGGTCCACATACCTAGTATAGTCCTCTACGTATTTGTTTGTTTGTTTGTTTGTTTTTTAATCATGTTGTGTTGGAGTATAGCCATGGCCATTATGAATTTCCTGTAGCTGCTTTCATGCTACAGTGATAGAGTTGAGTTGTTGTGAGAGACATCATATGCCCTGCAAAGCCTAAAATATTTACAATCAAAATCTCTATAGAAAAAAAAAATGGTATCCCCAAAATAAAGAATCACAGAGAGGGATGTCTGTGTTTAAGGAATGGGACTGCTCTTGTAGCTAGCTGAGATTTCAGAGGCCAAGCTAAACTTTTGATTGGATATTTGCTCTGGTTTACAGTAGAGCTTTCTGGAACTTATTCCACCTGCTGAGATTTTAGTTCAGAGAGAACCAGTACAAGATAAGAATTTCTGGTCAAGTAATTAATTTTCAGGAGACCCCTATAACAAGCCAGTAGTTTTCCTTCAAAATACATATATTTTTCAGTGCCTAGAGGAAAATTTATGGTTCAGAAACCAAAGGTGCATGAATTCTGAGAAATTTCATTGCTAGAGGCTCCAGTAAATGTAAAATCAGTCACAGACACTTGTAGTTCCAAAAGATATGAAGAAGATAGGCACATTAGCTATAAGGCTTGCCTTATAGCTAATTGCAGGTTTCCTATTGTAGAGACCACTACTCACTTTTTGTAGTCTGCTTGGTAAGCTGCTGTTAAGGAGTTTCATATCTATATGTGAGGTGTAGTCTTTTGAATATCAAATAAACTTATCAGGTTATATGAAAAATCAGAATATTCTAACCAACATCTCAAAAAGAATAGGTTGGCTTTGTGAATAAAAAACTTTAGGAATAGAGTCCCTGAATAGAGCTGAGAATTGACAATGGAGAATAGTGCTGTTTACAAATATCCATGTTCCTTTAAAAAGAATATGTTCTCAGATTTTGTTTGTATGTTTCTTAGATTACATTAATTAGGTTTTTAATGTCTAAAGATCTTGTCTCTTTTACTTCCTAATTTCTGAGGCATATCTTTAAAGTAAGTTACTTAAATGGTATACTTGTCAGTTTCTCCTTCTAGTATTATACTTTGACCGTTATGAATTTGAGTCTTTGGGTTTTGATGGATATAAAAATTGATATATCACTAACAAAAAATGAACATGATGATAATCATCTTTTTTTAAGTTTATTTTCAGCATAACAGAATTTATTGTTTATGCACCACACCCAGTACTCCATGCAATAAGTGCCCTCCGTAATACCCACAACCTGGCTCCTCCAACCTCCCACCCCCCACCCCTTCAAAACCCTCAGGTTGTTTTTCAGAGTCCATAGTCTCTCATGGTTCATAATCATCTTTTTAACTTTCATAAGCTTTTTGCTATAGCATCCTTCAATATATGCCCAATGATACACAAACAAACAAACAAACAAAAAACCCTTCCTTTAAGCATTCCTCATTTAAAGTGAGTACAGTAGTAAACATTCTTGATAGAGGACTCTTTAGGGACATTATAAAAATAAGAAGCTTTTTGCATTTTCTGGCATGGGGTGGGGTCTATTTGTGGGTGTGAGAACATCCAGCGATGCCTGATCGCCTCATAGACCTAGAATGTGGTCTCTTTTTACATTCACAGCCAGTCTCAACCTAGCGATTAAGCTTTCTTCTGCCCCTTTGACATAGAAACCATAAGCAACAAGCTGTCTAGTCTCCCTAAGCAAGTTCCCATATGCCTTAAACTCAAGAAGGATGACTGTTGTTTACCCAACAGCTTTAGAGTGGCTATGGCCTGACTTAACTAACAAAATGCCCTTCTATCCAGTGACCAAACCACAACTTCTTCAGGGAATTAGGAGTCCTTTCTAAGTTTGTCCTTCTTTGAGTTCTTTCCTTTAGCCTTAGGAAGACATACAGAGTTTCCTTGGATTTTATAGTTATTTTTTTACCAAAGTTAATCATTATCTACATTAAACTTTACCATTTAACTTACTGTGTGGTTTCTGTCTCCTGATTGGACTCACATTGCTACAGCATTTGTATCAGGAGTGGTCTTGGGAGAAGAACCCTAAAAATGGGACTTGGGTTGGGTTTGTTTTTGCCTTTTGGCTTGAGTGTATGTTGAGTCCTCTGCCAATTAGAAATGAGGCCATAGTAAACCATGGTGTGCAGTGGAACCATAATCAGGTTATCATTTCTGGTTGATTTTGATAAAATGACAATTGAATCGCAAGCTGTTGGAACTCAAGTGACTGCTGAACTTGATGATTATGGCAGTAATTATGACTATAAATACCCCTGTGACTTGTGTTGTTTGAGTGCATGAGTACTTACAAAGAAAAAAATGACAAGCCAGATCTATTAACCTTCACCTCAAGTCATAGTCTCAGAATCAGACAGCTTTCATAATAGCCCTAAAACAGTCTCTTATCTCTTGTATCTGCAGGTTAGATACTGCTGGAAATAAAAATAATATTCAGTTGTGTGAATGCTGAATTACAATGATAAACTCAGAGTGTCCCTCAGTTTTTCACATTAAAGGGCATTAGTTGGAAAATAAAGGTATCATGAAATATGAAGTGGGTACTTGTAGTATCCAAATACATACTTGTTTTGTAGACTGAAACTTGCCTACAGAGGGGACATACATTTAATGAGGGTGAGAAATCAAAGCTTACTTGGCATCATCAGGAATCCAAAAAATTAGTATCAAAAAGTTAGGATTAGGCATTATAGGGAATCCCAGAAGAAGAAAAAGAAAAGAGGGCAGGAAATGTATTTGAAGAAATAATAGCTGACAAGTTCTCAGATCTTGGAAACGAAATGGAAATCCAGATCCAGGAAGCACATAGAGCCTCCAGAAAATCAACTCAAGGAGGTACATGCCAAGACACATAGTAATTAAAATGGCCAAAAGTACTAATAAAGAGAGCATTTTAAAAGCAGCAAGAAAAAATAAAATAGTTACATACAAGGGAAATCTCAAAAGAATATCAGCTGATTTTTCAGTAGAAATTCTGCAGGTCAGAAGAGAGTGGCATGATTTTCATAAAATAGCAACTGATATTTCAGCAGAAATTCTGCAGGTCAGAAGAGAGTGGCATGAAAGGGGAAAAAAAAAATCTACATCCATGAAAACTCTATCCAGCTAAGCTATCATTCAGAATAGAAGGAAAGATAAAGAGTTTCCCAGACAAACAAAAGTTAAAGGCATTCATGACCACTAAATCAGCCCTACAAGAAATGTTAAAGAGGACACTTAGAGTGGAAAGGAAAGACCATCAGTAGGAGTAAGAAAAATAAGAAGCACAAAAGCAGTAAAAATAAATATGCCTGTAAAATCAGTTAACCAACTCACAAAATAAAAGGATTTAAAGGATGACAAGGTCTACCTATAAGATGGGGTTGGGGAGAGGAGTAAAGAATGGGTTCAAAATTAAGCAGCCATCAGTTCAGTATAGACTGCCAAATGCAGATGTTACATGCAAACACAATGGTCCAAAACCTTTGGGATGCAGCAAAATCTGTTCTAAGCAGAACTTTTTGGCAATATAGGCCTACCTCAAGAAGCAAGAAAAATCTCAAATAGACAATCTAATCTTACACCTAAAGGAACTGTAAAAAGAACAAACAAAACTTGAAACCAGTAGAAGAAAGAAAATAATAAAGGTTAGAGCATAAATAAAATAGAAAGAAAACAACAACAACAACAACAACAGATCAATGAAACCAGGAGCTGGTTCTTTGGAAAGATCAACAAAATAGATAAGCTTTTATCAAGACTCATCAAAAAGGCGGGAAGAGGTCTCACATCAAATCAGAAATGAAAGAGGAGAAATAACAACTGACACCATAGAAATACAAAGGATTATAAAAAACAATATTATGAGAAATTATATGCCAACTAATAGGACAATCTTAAAGAAATGGATAAATTCCTACAACATGTAACCTCCTAAAAGTGAAGCAGGAAAAAATAGAAAATTTGAAGAGACCAATTGCCAGCAAAGAAATTGAATCAGTAATCAAAAACTAGCAACAAGCAAAAGTCCAGGACCAGAAGGCTTCACAGGTGAGTTCTACTGAACATTTAAAGAAGAGTTAATACCTATTCTTCTCAAACTGTTCCAAAAAATAGAAGAGGAAGGATAGCTGCCAGAGGCCAGAAGAACCCTGATACCAAAACCAGATAAAGACACTACAAAAAAGGAGAACTACAGGCCAATATATTTGATGAATGTAAATACAAAAATCCTCAACAAAATATTAGCAAACTGAATCCAAAAATACAATAAAAAAGGCACTCACCATAATCAAGTGAGATTTATTCCCAGTATACAAGAGTCTTCAATTTTCACAAATCAATGTGATACATCACATCAACAAGAGAAAGATAAAGACCATACGATCATTTCAAGAGATGCAGAAAAAGCATTTGACAAAATACAACATTCATTCATGATAAAAACCCTTAACAAAGTAGGTTTGGGGAACATATATCAACACAATAAAGGCCATGTATGAAAAACCCACAATTAACATCACACTCAATGGTTAAAAAACTGAGAGCTTTCCCTCTACGTTCAGGAACAAGACAGGGATGTCCACTCTTATCACTCCTATTCGACATAATAGTGGAAGTCCTAGCCATAGCGATATGACAAGAAAAGGAATAAAATGGGATGCCTGGGTGGCTCAGTCAGTTGAGCATCTGCCTTTGGCTTAGGTAATGATCCCAGGGTCCTGGGATTGAGTCCTACATCAGGTTCCTTGCTCGTTGGGGATCCTGTTTCTCCCTCTGCTGCCACTCCCATGCTTGTGCTCTCTCTCTGTCAAATAAATAAATAAAATCTTACGAGAGAGAGAAAGGAATAAAAGGCATCCAAATTGGTTAAAAAAAAAAAAAGTAAAAGTTTCACTATTTGCAGATGACATGAACTATATATTGATAACCCTAAAGACCACCAAAAATAATTATTAGAACTGATAAATGAATTCAATAAAGTCACAGGATAGATAACCAATATACAGAAACTTGTTGTATTTCTATACATTGACCATGAAGCAGCAGAAAGAGAAATTGAAGGAAAATTCCCATTTTACAATTGTGCCAAAAATAATAAAATATGTAGGAATAAACTTAACTTATGAGGTAGAGTCTGTACTTTGAAATCTGTAACACGCTGATTTGAAGAAATTGAAGATAGCACAAAGAAATGGAAAGACATTCCACACTCGTGGTTTGGAAGAACAAATACTGTTAAAATGTCCATCCTGTCCAAAGCAATCTACAGATTTAATGAAATTCCTATCAAAATACCAATAATAGTTTTCACCAAAATAGAAAAAACAATCCTAAAATTTGTATGGGAAAAACAAAAAACTCCAAATAGCCAAGCAATCTTGAAAATAAAAACATTACTGGAGGTACCACAATCCCAGATTTCAAGATCTACTACTACAAAGCTGTAGAAATCAAAACAGTATGATAGTGGCATAAAAATGGACACAGATCAATGGAACAGAAAAGAAAGCCCAGAAACAAACTTATGATTGTAAGGTCAATTAATCTTTGACAGTAGGGGAAAGAATATGTGACAGGAAAAAGAGTCTTCAACAAATGGTGTTAGGAAAATTGGACAGCCCCATGCAAAAGAATGAAACAGGACTACTTTCTTAAGCCATACACAAAAATAAATTCAAAATGGAGTAAGGGCTTAAAAGTGAGACCTAAAATGATAAAAATCCTAGAAAAGAGCAGAGGAAGTAATTTCCTGGACATTGGCTATGGCAACATTTTTTAGATATATTCCCTGAAGCAAAGGAACCAAGAGCAAAAATAAACTATGAAGACTACATCAAAAGAAAAAGCTTCTACACAGGCAAAGTAACAACAAGACTAAAAGATATCTTATTGAATTGGATAAGATATTTACAACTGACATGTCCTATAAAAGGTTGATATTCAAAATATATAAAGAACTGATATAATTCAGTATCCAAAAACCAATTAATCCAATTAAAAGCAAAAATCATGAATAGACAGTTCTCCAAAGAAGACATACAGATGACCAACAGACACGTGAAAAGATACTTAACATCACTCATCATCGGGAAATGGAAATGAAAATTGCAATGAGATAATACCTCACACCTGTCAGAATGGCTAAAATAAAAAACACAAGAAACAACAAGTGTTGGCAAGGATGTGGAGAAAAAGGAATCCTTTTGCACTGTTGGTGGGAATGCAAATTGGTGCGCCTACTGTGGAAAACATTATGGAGGTTCCCACAAAAATTAAAAACAGAATTACCCTACAATCCAGTAATTGCACTACTGGGTATTTATCCAAAGAGTATGAAAACACTAATTTGAAAGAATATATGCACCCCTTGTTTATTGCAGCATCATTTATAATAGCCAAATTATGGAAGCACCCCAACTGTCCATCAATAGATAAACAGATAAAGAAAAGGTGGTGAATATATACAATGGAATACTTCCCAGCCATGGAAAAGAATGAAATATTGCCATTTGTAACAACATGGATGAATTTACAGCATATAATGCTAAGCAAAATAAGCCATTCTAATAGACAAATACTACTCATGTGGAATTTAAGAAACAAAAAGAAATGAACAACAACAAAAAAGAGACAAACCAAAAAGCAGACTTAACAGTAGAGAACAAACTGATGGTTACCAGAAGGAATGGGGAGTAGATGAAATAGGTGAAGGAGATTAAGAACACAATTACCTTGATGAACACTATGTAATGTATAGAATGGTTGAATCCCTATATTGTACACCTGTAACTAATATAACACTGTATGTTAACTATACTGCAATTAAAAAAAAATAGAAAACAGAAGAAAACTCCCCCAAAACCTCAAAAATATTAGGGCAATGGAAATGTTAGACCTGTGTGACCTACATACCAACAACTATATTCTATAGAAAGGCCCAGGAGACACTCCTTTCACTAAGGCATTGAGAAATACATGGGGAAATAAAATGTGCATCCCCAAAAAGCTTTGTGGTGATCTCCATGGTAAACCAGATATAGCAATACATGGTACTGCCTTTGAGATGGTAGTCTAATTTCAGTGGGGTTTATGAGATCTCAGAAAGCAGATACCAAGTGGCAGCATCTAATTGTCAAACACATGTTGTGCACTTCAATCATAAAAGACAAAATAAATATAATGGTAATCAGAATGTTTTGGTTTTCCAGTTTTTTGCATGGTGGCTGATTTATTATGATTTCTGGGAATGAAATAGGTAGCCTGTTAGTATATTTTTATCTATGTAATAGGAAAATGTTTAAGTATGGTAGCCAGAAACCTGATCTGAGTCATTAATACCTGGAGAATCATGGCCCCTCACTCAGATTTCAGATCTCACTCAGTTAACAGAATAGAGAGCTCTGTGACCAAAAGGGATGCTGAGTCTCCTTGAGGAAAGACTGTTCTGTTGCCACAAGGATACAATGTAAATCTTCTAACAAGTCTTCCCTAGAGGAACAGTTGGTCATTAATAAAGTGGGAGTTCACTGGAGGGAAAGGCATACCCAGACCTTTCAGGGATAATTGGACACTAGCTCCAAAATAACAGTAATTTTTGGTGACACAATGAGTCTCTGTGGCCCATGAGTCAAACTGGGGGCTTTATGGTAGGCATGTGACAGATGGAGTTAAGTCTAAATCACAGTGAGATAAGTTGGTCCGTGGATCTACTTGTGATTATTTCCTCCGTTCCTGAATGTATGGTTGGAATAAATACATTTTGAAACTGACAGAATCTTCACAGTGGCTGTTTGACCTATGAGGCGAGGCCATTAAGGCTAAATGGAAGCCCCAGTCACTTTTCCTTTCTTCCTAGATAATAAACTGATGTGATACTGCATCCCAGGGGAAATTTCAGAGATTAATGCCACCATCAAATAATTGAAAAAAGCAGGATGCTTTTAATGATCATGTCCCCATTTAATTTACCAGTTTGGCCTGTGCTGAAAACAAATGGGTCTTGGAGAATGACTGTGGACTATTGTAAAGTAATGAGGTGATGACTCCAATTATAACTGCTGCCCTAAATACAATACTTTTAGTGGAGAAAGTCACAGCTCCTGGTACTTGGTATGCAGCTGTTGACCTGGCTAATGCCTTTTTCTCTACACCAATTTGTAAGGACCACCAGAAGCTGTTTGCTTTCACCTGCCAGGGCCAACAGTATATCTTCACAGTGTTGCCTCAGGAGTACATAAATTCTCTTGCACTTTGCCATAATATTTTCAACTAGGATCTTGATTGCCTTGACATTTCACAAATCATCACACTGGTCCATTAAATTGATGACATATAGGTCCTGATGAGCAGAGCATAACAAGTACTTTCAATGGTTTAGCAAAGCATATGTGAATGAAAGTATGGAAAGTAAATCCCACAAAAATCCCGCCCATCACTATCTCAGTGAATTTTCTGCTTTAGTACAGGTTTAGATATTGAGTTATTTCTGGCTGGAAGACCATTTGTTGCTTCTCACACCACTTAATATTTTCTTTATATTAAAAAGAGGCAACCACCTGTCAGAGCTTTTCAGATTTTGGAGGAATCATAGACCTCATTTGGATGTGCTATTTTATCCCTTCTACAGAGTCTTCCCTAAGGCTGTCTGATTGAGTAGGGAGTAGTGCAAGAAATTACACCATAGCATGTTAAGGCTGCTGAACAAGCTGTTCTAATACTCATTTCTTACAGCCCAACAGACCCAGTGTTAATTGAAATATTTGTGGCAAATAAAGATGTTCTACAAAATCTTTTACAAATAGCAATAGGAGAATCACAATACAGATCTCTGGGATGTTGGAGCTGATTTATGTCATCTTCTGTACAAAATAATTCTTTTGAGGAAAGTTTCTCCTTTGCTACTGGGTCTTGGTAGGAAACTGAGCATTTAATCATGGGACATCAGGTCAGGTAACCATGTGCCCTGAGACTCCCATCATGAACTGAGTAATATCTGATCTAACCACCTGTAACATACGGTATGCGTGCACATCAGAATCCTGTCACAAACGGAAAGGGTACATAAGAGTCTAGGTAGGTCCAGAAGGTACAAGTGAATTGTAGGAACAGGTGGTCTAGACTTCAATAACAGCTTTGTTGTATTGCCTTCTCTATCTGAGTTCAAGCCCATGGATTACTGGTGTGCTTCTTATGACCGTCTAATCAAAGAAGCATGCTTTACAGAAGAGCTTGCACAATATGCAAGTAAGACCTGAATATGAATGTTTTCAGCACTAGAGCCCCATTCAGGGGTAACTGTGAAGGATGGCGATGAAATTCCTCTCGGTAGGTGGAACTTTACATGGTTGAACTACATGGAATGCCCCTTACCGAGGCTGACCTGACTACTCCTACTGCCAAATGCCCCCTTCACTAATAACAGATACCAACATTGAGTTCTAGCTATGGCATTATTATCTGTGATTACATCAGACCTTTCCTTCATGAAGAAGGCACGTATTTATCATCACTGAAATAGACGCACATTCTGGATATGGATTTCCCTTCCTTACCAATGATGTTTCTGCTACTACCATCATTTGTTTTTGCACAAAATGCCTGGTTCTCTGTCATGGCACTTTATACAACATTGTAGTGGATTATGGAACTGATTTCATAGCAAAAGAAGTATAACAATGCACTCAGGCTCTTGGAATTAACCAGTCTTATCAATTACTCTATCATCCAAAAGAGGCTGACTTAATAAAACATGGAGTGACTATTCAATGCACAGTTTCAGCACACTTTGGGAAACATCTTCCTGAAAGTATGTGGTTCTGTTTTATAGGACCCGGCTTACACTTTCAATCAGAGATGATTGTATGATGCCATTTTTGCTGTAGTCAGAACAAATGGATCTTGGGATCAAGGGGCAGAGGGGGAATGGCTCTTCTCACTAAGAGAACCTAATAACTTCTTTGCAGGATTTCTGTTTTTGTCCCAACAACTTTGAGCCTCTTTGATTTATAGAGCTGATTCTCCAAAGAAGGGAATATTTCCACAAAGAGACACACAGTGGTTTGATTCCATGAGAAGCTGAGACTTCCACCTGGCTATTTTGTCAATGAACTGACAAGCAAAAAATTTAAAAAAAAAATTACTTTCTGGAATGATTGATTGATCCTGATTACCTGGTGATATCAAGAGCCATTACATAACAGTTCCAAGGAGAACTGTGGCTGGAGCTCAGGAAATTGTCTGGGTGCCTCAGCGCTTGCATGCTCAATATTAAGGATAACTAAAAAACAAAGCAACCGATAAAAAGCAATGCTTTTCCCTTCAGGAATGAAGTTTTGGGTGACTTCACCAATAAAGAACTGAGAGCATCTAGGAAGCTGTAGATAACCACTTTAACCTGATAAACAATTGTGGAAATGAAGTCCATAGTAGTGCATATTCTGTTACAACTTATGTTTGTTTGTTTAGAGGAATCATCCTTTTCTTTATCTCTCTTCCCATTTTTTCCCCTTTATTAAATTGTATACAATAGGCCCTGGAGGTTTAGAATTTAGTTTTTAGATAACAATATTCAGTGAGACTATAACTGAATTTGAAGGGTAATCAGTATAGCTCATGGTAGATCTAATGACCGACTGGTGAAGTTTTACATCTCATTTAGGGTAAAGTGAGAAATTCTTCACTTTTAAGAAATATAAAACATATCCTTCTAGGTAGTTTAGTTTGCTACCTTTATAGAAGTAAGGAATTTCAAATATGTGTAGAAGGGTATGTATGGAAGCTGAGTCATCAAATGGATAGACTGTGCCTATTATCAATTTATTGCCTCTCATCTCAAAAGCACTCATCGATATAAGCTATAGCATATACAGTGAAATCCTTTTAAGCTTTTATCTTTTAAAGTGAACATAATATAAAGCTTTTTCAGGGAAGGGCACTTTAGAAATGTTATAGGAGGAAGAGTCTTCCTTCATTTTCTGGTGAATGGTCGGTGGTGTGGTCTTGAGAACATGTGGTGTAAATTGCCCTATACAGAAGCCCAGAGTGTGGTCCCTCTGCAGCTTTGTAGCCTATATCCACCTGACAATTTCCTCAGCCCTCTGAATGTGGAAACTAGAGTGTCACACAGCCTGTAAGCATCTACCTATCCATGCGGCCCAGACAAGCCCCTGCAGAGCCTGTATGCAAGAGGATTCCCTGCTGTTTGTCTACCAACTTCAGCCCAATTCTGGCTTGGCTCTGCCAGTAAAGTTCTCTATTATCCAGTGGTTGAACACACCTTCTTCAGCCAGGGGTAGACCACTTCCAAGCTTATCCCTCCTTGGGTACTCTCCCTAGAGTGCCACATAGAATTTCTTTATATTTTATAGTGACTCATTTGTCAAAGTTAATAATTCATTTTTATATATATTTCAGATTTATTTTTAAGGAAGCATGATGCAGCAATTAGTAATTCTTTATATTAATCTAACCTCTTTAACATATTGTGTGTTTTTAGTCTCCTATTTAGATCCAGACTAATATGATATGATATTAATATTTATTCACAAGTTTGCTTCCTTTTTTTAAACTTAACAATTCTTTTTTGCTTTCTTTTGGAATAAAGCCACTTTTAAAAATTTTGTTTCATCCATTATTTGTCTTTTTTTTTTAAGATTTTATTTGTTTATTTGACAGAGAGATCACAAGTAGGCAGAGAGGCAGGCAGAGAGAGAGGGGGAAGCAGGTTCCCCACTGAGCAGAGAGCCCGATGTGGAGCTCCATCCCCGGACCCTGGGATCATGACCTAAGCCAAAGGCAGAGGCTTTAACCCACTGAGCCACCCAGGCGCCCCTTGTCTTTACTTTTATGTACTTGAACATATTTTATTTTGGTAAGTACCTGCAGGTGATTTTAAATGTATATTGAGAATAACATAGATAATAAATAAATTGGTAAATTTACCCTCTTTCTGAATAATACCAAGAATTTTGAATTTTTAAAAATATCTTAATCATGCACCTTTTAACATATTCCAATTGTAGAGTAGTATTTCCAATTTTTTTATGAATTGTAAGTATTTATAGTGTTTTCACCAATTTTTACTTAAATTTATCTATGCATTTGCTAGTATCTTTTTTCACAATTCTTTCATAACCCAGAACATTAAGGGATCTTTTTTCTTTTTCATTTGTGGCCCAAAAGAAAAACTTAGAATTTGTTGGTATTGTATTCAGCTCATCCCCTCACCTCCTTGGTTCTTTAACATCATTTTCCGTGCCTGATCATATTTTTTTTCACCATTGTTTCTTTAAACATATAAAGTATATTTATTTTAAATTTGAATCTGTAACTTCTTTATGGTTCAGTTTCTTCATCTGTTCTTTTTAGTGGTTCTTATTTATACATGATATGTTATATTCTTTTTATGTTAAGTGATTCCTAACTCTGCATTCTCCACGTTCCATCAAACTTTATCTCTTTGAGACCTCCAATTGAAGTTGCTTTCCTCATGAGAATACTCACTTTTGCTTCAGCCATTTGCCTTAGGCATGACCAATATGAGAAGACATTAAATTAAATTAAATTCTCTACTTGAATCTTTCTGAAACTTTGTGGACCACACAATATGGATTTGGGCTGCAAAAATATATGATGCCTATATAGATTGGTGGTTATGAATTTTCAAGAATATATTCTCTTTCTACCAAGTTCAAGTGAAGAGAAGCAAATTCCTTTGTGTCTCCTTCTGTGTACTGCTTGCTTCCTAGGGTAGCCTTTTGTGATCCTAAAGTTTATAGGAGTTTCCTATGAAATTACACCACTGAGGCACATCCTAAGTCTTATTCCCTCCCTCCCACACGGTGTGTCTCAAAGCAGAGCTCAAATTTCCATATTGGGCAGAAATTCTCTGGAAAAAAAAATGTATGACTTGTTATCTGTTTTTTTTTTTTCTTTATAGACTCTTTAGTTTTAGGCTGTATGGATTTCTAATTTGATATCAGTCCAGTCATGCATGTTAAATGGTTTAGTCTGATCCAGGATTTTACTGTTTAAGTTAGGAGAGTGATTCCATCTCCTGCAGTGCTTAAAAACAGTAGATATTATAAAGCATTTAATTATTTTAAAAAAAGGGTACTGCTTAAAAGTTATTTCAAAAATTCATCAGATAACTCATTGCTGATAAAAGCTCTAAGTGAAATATACATAGAAGGAAACAACCAAAGTTTTGAAATGACTGTTTACTCAATATTTATACATTTGCAAATATTTTAAATGATAAACAACTAAATCTGTTCCCATTAACATTTTTTTAAAGCAGTGAACATAAATCAGCTGCCTCTTTTTTTTTTTTTTAAGGTTTTATTTATTTGACAGACAGAGATCACAAGTAGCCAGAGAAGCAGGCAGAGAGAGGAGGAAACAGGCTCCCTGCAGACATGTGGGGCTTGATGCCAGGACCCTGGGATCACCACGGGAGGTGAAGGCAGAGGCTTTAACCCACTGAGCCACCGAGGTGCCCCTCCATTTACATTTTTATTTCACATTCTTTTAGAAGTTCTTATATACATAAGAATAGAAAAAAATAATCAGTTACATATTTATCTCTTTTGCTAATAATACTGTGATTTGAGGTGACAAAATCCAGTAAACACAGGAAATAAAAGAAATAATATGAGAGTATGGCAAGTGACTAAACTCTAAATATAAAAGCAATAATAATTTTTTCTGTAGTGGTAAATGATTGTCAGGGTCCATACATAACTGTGAAATGTTTAGAAAACTAAAATTTTGAGAGAAGAATATAGAGGAGTTATGAGGAGAAAATCTAACATCTTTAATAGAACCATAAGGCAAAATCTAAAATT